>NW_027315723.1:30154614-30259614 GCF_026437365.1 Eucyclogobius newberryi | reverse complement strand
AACGGAGTGTCCAGAAAGAGTGGACAGGTCGCACAATGAGGTGATGGGAGCGACATGTGTTTGGATGACTTTGTTCTAAAGAGACGGCGTTTCTCATGTCTGTCATCTGTCCTTCTCTGAGCACGCGGGATAGAGAGGAGAAAGAGGCTCATTTGGAATTGGGTGTGTGGGACAAGTGCAAATTAAGTGGACAGTACTACAACAAAGGATATTGAAGACAGATGATGATTTATCAATCAGGAAATATTGATTTTGACCTTCAACACTGGCTTTTTTATGTATTTATTTACTGGGCTGGGCTATGATCTGTTACAATTAGCAATGTCTAGTGAGTTGCATAATCTTTAATACAAATTTGCCATTAGAATATATATATATATATATATATATATATATATATATATATATATATATATATATATATATATATAAACGTTCCAAAGTGCTCATGGAGAGCCAGTCTAAGTTTATCAAGGTTGAAAGTGCTTTTACAAGACAAGAGCAGGAGATAAAAAGCCTTTTTTATCTGGGCTTTGTCATTATTTCAAACATTTAAAAGCATGCTTTCTTTCCCTCATGTAGCGGCTCTCATCGTTCTTCTTCAGGGTGTAACTCACAGCATTTCAATTTGATAATCAGGAGATAACCTGAAGGTGCTTTTAAAATGTTTTAAATAATGACATAGACCACATAAAATAAAGACTTTTTTATACTTGTTTTACATGAAGAGTTCTTGACTCCTGCTTTTTTCTTGAAAAAAATAAATAAATGTATATATATTAGATATTTTCTTATCAGGCACAATAGTCAATGTCGCAACAAACTGAATTAATCCCAAGCTCCTCCATCTGACAGAAATGTATGGATTTTGAAATTAAAACTTTGAAAAAGGCTGAGGAGCGTAAAATAGCCTTGATTTAGTTTCTTTGAAGTTGTTTTTGTTTTTTGTTTTTTTAACCGAGTTAAGGCATGAACATATCAGTTTTTATATATGTATTTTAAGTAAAAAATATTGTGCCAAAAATAGATTAAAATATCACAATATGCATCTCTATTTTCATTACATTTTGTTGTTAAAATACATGATGTTTATTTATAGCTAAATAAGCTCATAAACATATATGCTTGAAGTGTTTTCACTAAAACAACCTGCCCACTACATGTATGCATTTATTGTACAAATGCTATTATAACCCTCCAAAGGCCATACAAACTACATCTTGACAACCTAGCTTTCAACTGTTTAATAGTTTCAAACTCCACTCTACTCTCTTCATGCTCTATTGTTCTGTCTTTCCCGTGTACTCCGTCAGATATGAACTGTTAATGTAGAGTTCAAACTTCTCTCGCGGTGTAAGACGTCAACAGGATTCATGTCGACGAGTGTCGCGCAAACTGTAATCATCATTTCCCCCGTTTCCATCAAGAGAAAGGACCCTCTCCGGTAACTGACACAGGCGGCTGAGGATGCATTATGAAATCAGTGAATTTTCTGCCACTGGCCCTTCCTTTTGAGCCTGCTCGATAATTAGTAATCATCACAAAGCAAGGGCGACGGAAATACTGCATTCTTCTGCGCTGTCAACTTTTTCTCTCACACAAACGGGGTTGCTGCTCCAAGCCAATTGGCTGAATCAGACTTAATAACAACCTGACAGAGCCTTCCCTCCCCCACGCACAAAAGGGAGGTGTCATTTCATCAACCCGGGCTGACCTGCACATCGGGTAAATAGACCCATCCAAAATGAAGGGGAAAAGACTGGAAAAAGCTGCTTTCGATCTGTAAACTTTACTTGGATGTTTAACTTTTCAAACAAAGAAACAAACAACTCTAAATGGGGAAAAAAAAGAAAAGTTAATGAAAAACAATGGTGCATAAAGTACATTGAATTAGGACGATATGGCAACAATCACAACGTTTTTCTTCATATTGTTCTTATGAAAAATTATACTGACTTCAACTCAACTAAATAGTGATTTACTCAAAAATCAAAACCCTTTTGAGTTACATTTCAAAAGTTGTAGTGTATTGAAAGGTAATAGCTATACTGTCTGGTGGTTGAGTGGTTAAGGTCACTTATGCCTGGCTACATGTGTCATGAGTTTGAATCCCGGCTCTGACTATTTACTGCAAGTCCTCCCTATATATATTTCTTTTAGTAGTTATTGCAATATTGGTAGTTGTGCTAGTTTTCAAATACTAAATACACTGCCTGAAAAAAGGTCATTGCAGGAAAAATGGTCACTCGCCTTTAGCTTTGATTACAGCACATGTTGATTACAGCACATGTTCGCTGTGACATAGTTTCAATAAGCATCTGCAATATTAAAAGGCTTATTTCCATCCAGCGTTGCATTATTTTTCACACAGATCTTGTATTGATGATGTGAGAGAGTGACCGCTGCACAAAGCCTTCTCCTGCTCGTCCCAAACACGCTCACTGTGGGTCAGATCTGGAGTAGATTAGTCTCTGCTTCGCCTTTAGACGTTTTCTATGCTCGATGCCAATGATTTGACCCTTCTCAAACACACATCTTTTACATGACCACGGGATTTGTCTTTCCACATGGTCGTTTCAGAAATGAGAAAACACTCACTGCATCAGTTGGGTTTGAATACCTTGTTTCAGCTGAAAGATCATCGCCCATGCAGCAGTTTTCCAGCAGGAGGCGTGTTTTTGTATTTTTGGACATACGTATTTGCATTTTCATAAAGTGCAAAATGTGTGTCCAAATGTTTTAATATCACCAACGACAGACCATTGTACAATTAGTAAAGTCCACGCCATCTGATTGTCTCCATGTGATTGCTTGTTGATTAATGTTCCACAGTATGCCATTAAACTCAGGTAGCACTAGGCCTGGTCACATGTTACAGTAACTGGAACAACCTGCTCAAAATAAGATCCTGTGCTGTTCATGGTGGCGTTTTTTTTTTTTAACAATAAAAACAAAATTGATGGATGTTTTATCACTGGCACTGCCCTAAACTGGTTAAGGTCCTATCTGGAAGACAGGAAGTACTTTGTTGAAATTGGTAGCTGTGTCTCAGACCACATGACCCTGACCTGTGGAGTGCCCCAAGGGTCAGTCCTGGGTCCCCTTCTGTTCAACCTCTACATGCTGCCGTTGGGTCAGTTGATACGCAGTGAAAATGTGTCCTATCACAATTATGCAGACAACACTCAGATCTATGTTTCACTATCGGCAGGTGACTCTGGACCAGTAGATTCACTCTGTCACTGCATCCAACAGATCAGTGTGTGGATACAAAACAACTTTCTCCAGCTGAACTCAGACAAGACTGAAATAATCGTTTTTGGCCCACAGAAACAAAGAGAAAGTGTTAGCGGTCACCTCCAGAGTCTCGCTCTAAAACCTACAAACCAAATTAGAAATCTGGGGGTAATAATGGACTCAGAGTTGAACTTTAATAGCCACGTCAAATCAATAACATCAGCAGCTTTTTACCATCTAAAAAACATTGCCAAAATCAAAAATATACTGTCAAAACCAGATTTAGAGAGACTTATCCATGCGTTTGTCTCTAGTAGATTAGACTACTGTAACGGCCTGCTCACTGGCCTCTCCAAACGAGCTGTAAAACAGCTGCAGTACATCCAGAACGCTGCTGCTCGGGTCCTGACCAGAACCAGGAAGTACCATCACATTAGTCCTGATCTCAGGTCTCTGCACTGGCTCCTGTGGCTCAGAGAATAGACTTTAAAGCAGCTCTGCTTGTGTACAAGTCTCTCCATGGCCTAGCACCAAAGTACATCTTGGATATGTTAGTGCCATATGAACCATCTCGGACTCTGAGGACCTCAGGGACCGGCCTCCTGCTGGTGCCAGAGTCAGGACTAAACATGGACCGGCCTCCTGCTGGTGCCAGAGTCAGGACAAAACATGGGGAATCTGCGTTTCAGTTTTATGCAGCTAAAATCTGGAACAGTCTTCTACTCTGACAATGTTCAAATCTAAGCTAAAAACAGTTTTGTTTAGCTGCGCATATGACTGAAAGGATTTTTTCTTTGCACTCTTCTCTTTTGTTTGTGATTTTATTAGTTTAGAAAATCAGTTGAACTGATAATTTTTTATTTAGTTAATTTTATTGTATTTCTGTTTCTGTCATTTCTTTGTGATTTGAATGCATTTTTCCTGCTGTGTGAAGCACTTTGAATTGCCTTGTGTATGAAATGTGCTCTACAAATAAACTTGCCTTGCCTTATACTTGTGGATGTTTTATACTTGTGGAGATACATTACAGGTTAACTAGTCAGCAATTTAAGAGTCGTTTCTTTGGTACATTGAGACTTGTTAAGCACACATTTAACCAAATAATGTATGAAATATGGTGACAAAAGGCTTCTAAATGGAGAATATTTACTCATGTTTATTCCTTTTTGACATTTTGATCCAATAATGCCACCGTCTTTGTGATGAAGGTCTTTTTGCATGTATTTTAGAGTCTGTAAAGTCCAAAATAACGACTATGATGATCAAAATATGCTTACAGTTATTTGTTTCAGTCGATTTAATTGTCGCAGCCCCACTTCAGATGCAGCATTGTTTTAAAGCCCTTCACCACAATGGAACCAACTTGAACGCTGACGGACCGCGAATTCAAAACAAATAATAATATAAATGTCACAGTGGGCTCGAGCGAGACCTCCTGTAGCCTGTGGTGACGGCGGAAAGACGGTGAGAGAGAGAGAGAGCGGCGCCCGAGCGAGGACAGTAACACAATCAGCCGTGATGATGGGTGCAGATATTTATAATCAGACGGAGCCGGGCCGCAGGTCATTACTTGATTATCGTCTGGAGAGGATTGTCAAGTCCGCGCGCTCCTCCGTCCGCCCCCTCATTGTGATGGGCCGTGGGCTTTCCCCCCCTCCTCCTCCGGCTCGTCCCAGTCACACCAATCCACGCACAGTCAAAGAGAACATTTACATCTCCGTGAATCGTAAATGAACGACACTATATTATGCTGTCAGACAAGCCCAAACCAAGTTAAATACACTGACGACACATTCAAATGATGCTGCACCGCTTTATGTACAGCCTTCGTTCACTAATGCCTCTAATATTGCTCGCTCTGAAGAAAAAATGTGTTAGATGTGTTAGTTGTAGTGGTAGTAGTAGTAGTAGTAGGTAGTGGTGGTAGTAGTAGTAGTTAGTAGTAGGTGGTAGTAGTAGATAGTAGTAGGTAGTAGGTACTAGTGGTAGTAGTAGTAGATAGTAGTAGGTGCTAGTAGTAGTGGTAGTAGTAGATAGTAGTAGGTAGTAGGTGCTAGTAGTATTAGGTAGTAGTTGAAGTGGTAGTAGTAGTAGTAGTAGTGGCCAACAAGTTTTTGTAATGATCTATAGTGTATTCCAGGCCTTACATACAAACAGCAGCTATAAACACCCTCATTTTTAACAAAAAACTTAGGCGAGGATAAATAAAAACCTTTTTTGTGGATGTTCCAAGATGTATAACTTTTGTTCAGTCAGACTTAGAGTAGTTCTGACTGTTGAGGGTAAAAAATCTTATGATTTATCTGTGTGTATTATGAATGCTTTATTGTTTTAACTCTGTGACTTGCTTGTTGTTTTTAGCCTCTGTTATGTAGCACTTTGAGATTCCATTGGAATGTAAAGTGCATTACAAATAAAATGTATTATAATTATTATTATTAAATAGAGAACCTTTACACAGAGACTAAGTTTTTGTATATAATCCATATACTTATGGTTAAGTATGGTTTTAATTTGGAGAGGTGTCTTTAGAGACAGTTGGACAAAAATCTGCCCAAGGATAACAAGTTAACTCTTTTTCTGGTACAGAAGCACTGCTGCACCATCTGCCTGGACTCTGCGATCGACTATCGGACCCTGGACATGGACGCCGCAGGAAAACTCTACTACCTGTAAGTCGGAGTCGTCGTTTCCAGTAACTGTGGAAACATTTACATGGCCTGTCAAACCAGATCACATCACTACTATAATTAGATCTGATTTCTGCAGGTTTTTAGAGTAACTGTTTTACTGAGCACAATGAACATTAAAATAACTTTCAATCTTTAGCATTTTCTCTTTTGTTTTTCTCTTTGCAACATTAGTTTGCCCTTTTTCGCGTAATATTTATTGTCAAAACCTGCACAGCGTGAACAACCAGAAAGATGGAACTGTTTACATGACATTTCGATAATCCAATAACTCCAGAAATCAGATAATCATCGTATTTCTGGAGTTTATGTCAACACAGCCACAGTTAAATCCAGAGTCTATAAT
Source organism: Eucyclogobius newberryi (assembly GCF_026437365.1). Classification (NCBI taxonomy): domain Eukaryota; kingdom Metazoa; phylum Chordata; class Actinopteri; order Gobiiformes; family Gobiidae; genus Eucyclogobius; species Eucyclogobius newberryi. The sequence goes on along the minus strand of NW_027315723.1, from coordinate 30,253,341 downwards.
AAATCTATAATAATACATCAACTTAATTTATTATGAGGTACCAACAATTTCAAAAAGATTTTATCTCGACTATGTATTAATTCAGGAGATGATAAAAATGCTTTGTGCTTGTGTTCATAAAGATGACCTCGTACCAATCATGAAACATCTTTTAAATATGATATACTCTTAGGATTCCAGGCCAGTGGCAAAGTTTAGTCTTTTTATGTTCCTTTTAATCTTCTTCCATTTCTGTTTTGTTTGTGTTTTATAGCACAATGTTAGCCTTAAGAATTGTATTATTGCTCTTAATGTACGGACAAGGATTTCAAATATAAAAACGGGACGACAAGTGCCAGAACACATAAATGGACAGTCTTAAATACGAGGCCTTAGTAGAACAGCAGCACTGTAGCCACTTTCCAGCATCTGTTTGTTGGCCAACTCGACACAAGGTTATGTGGAAGCACAGAAGCGGTAATAGAATTAGCGCCAACAAGTTAGGTAGACACGAGAACAAGCCAAACAGACAAATAACGAGTGCAGCAACAGGAAGATTTATAAAGACCTACATTACCTTGGGAGACCCATGAAAAGAGTGAAAGAGGAATCAATAGAGCTTGAGAAAATGGCAGTGCTTTAAAAGCTAGTTGTCTGTTTTGCTCATTACATATACACACACACACACACACACACACACACCACTGATGCTCATCTCAGTATTTGGGCTTTCAAGTGCGTTGGTCTTTTCACTGTATGTAAATAGAGCCTTTTACCTGCAGTTAAAACACACGCACACTTCTCCATCTAATTTCGATGCGCATTCATGGGCTAATGCTGGTCTTTACAGCCTAACATCCTGTTCTTTGGCGACGGAGTGAAAAGCTAAGCACCTCCCCACTCGTGCACTCCACGCCGCCACCGTTTGATGTAGCCACTTCAGCGTTATTAATTTCATATCCTATTATTAATACTCTATTATGTGTGACTGTGTGTGCGACTCCCACAGCACTCAGGAGCCGGGCTCGGGCTCCTTCTTGGACATGCTGTTCGACGAGCTGGCCTTGCAGCAGAAGAGTGGTAAGAGCTGCATGGGGTTTGTAGAGAGATCAAGTAGAGCCATCGGACTGGAAATATGGAAATGTATTGTGTTCTCAGTCAGGATGACATAGCTGATATTAGCCCATGAACATAATATTGTGCAATAATATGCATACATAATATAAAAATATATGTCAAATATGAAGTTACTGTAAAAGTTTATATTGTAAGAAAGTATCAAGACTATTGCTTCACATATCAGTATCAAGATTAAAAAAACAAGAAATGAAAATTGTCCAAAATTCTAAAATGTATTAGTAGATTAACTGTCAGACCTAGTATAATTTGTTGATACATTTTTGTAGCTATAGTTCCTCGGGTGCTCAGTGTCCAGGGCAGAGAAGTGACTCTGAGGAAAACCTGTGGCTCTGTCGCCGACTGCACGTTTGAAGAGCTGTGTGGACAAGTGAGTTACTTTTAGTTTACATCAAACAAATCTGCAGTGTTTCCAACCCACACAACAGTGAGATGCAGATTAGGCCCGGCTTTGCTCTTGTTTTGCCTCTTTATTTCACTTGTTCATTTCACTTGTTCATTTCACTTCTGTTTTTGTCCAAACCTAAAAGAGCTTCACACTCTCCACTGCATTAACACTGCCACATGTATTAGTTTTGTCACAGAATCATTTTAATTATAACATGTCCTTAAATTATATACTGTGCCTAAAAAGAGTTAACAAAATACCTGACACATGCTTCTTCTCCATCTTCTCCTTCTTCTTCTCCATCTTCTCCTTCTTCTTCTCCTTTTTCTCCTTCTTTTTTAAAACAAATAAATAATAATATAATAAATAATCCAATACACAACTTGCTTCTCATGAAAAACAGCTCAACTTCAAAGCTTATAAAATAACTGCCCAAACCCACAGAAGCTCCTGCTATAATAAACGTACTTCTTCTGTTGTGAAAACGTGTCCTCACTCGTCCAAGAAGGTGCCCTGACGTTCTCCACACCGAAACATCTGAAACGTGTGGAAACGAATGGACGCTCTCCTTTCTCGGGGTCGTATCTCGTCCCGTAAGCGTATTCTGGACAGAGGAAGTGTTTTTGCTTGTTCTGTGTTGTACATAGGAAAACATAGACGCACGGCAGGCAGTTATTACGTGACAACAGCTTTTACATTTATATAGGATGTATTTGGCATTAAGTGAACATGTTGTTATGTGTTGGGAGCAGAAAAAGAACCTAAACGTACACTTATTTGCAGTTGAACCTGTGCATTGCTGGTACGGACTTAATTCAGAGCGTTGTGTGGTGTTCCAACACGTGAAGGTGAAGCAAAAGCCCGAATCCAGAAACGACCATCGCACAAACCGATGAAGAGTCACAGTGTTTGTCCGGTTCACGCGTTATGACCACGTGTTAATTTGAATTTTCCAGCCTCTCGGTGCCGGCGACTACCTCGAGATCGCCAGGTCGTTCGACACGGTCTTCATCCGCCGCGTTCCCGTTCTGACCCTGGATCTGAAGGACGCGGCCAAGCGCTTCACCACGCTCATAGACAACTTCTACGATCGGAAGGTGAGGCTTTTAAAAGTAGCTGTACCCGTGCTTTGTTGAGGAAATCTGTTTACCGTAGTTTCGGGACGATAAGTCGCACTGGAGTATAAGTCGCACCAGCCAAAAAATGCATAATAGAGAAGAAAAAAACATATATAAGTTGCACTGGAGTATGAAATCCAGTCGCAAGTGTGAAAATAACAAATAATATCACACATAAGTCGCTCGGAGTATAACTACATAAGTATAAATATAAGTATAAGTCGCACCCCGGCCAAAACTATGAAAAAAGGTGCGACTTGTTCAGAAATTGTTAGTTATTTTTAGCGATTACACACTGTTTTGTTTGTTTGTTTTCCTCCATGCTCCAGGTGAGAGTTGTGGTACAAGCTGCTGCTCCTTTACATCGACTCTTCCTTCAAACCGGAGGAAGCGAACGAGATCGACAGCTGCTCGACGACCTGGGGCTGAGTGATGTGAGTTTATCGCCACGGAAATCGCTTAAACGAGATGCTGATCGCACTACGTAACATTTCTGGTGTTTAGTCTGCAGCTGTATGGCATTAAACCGCTCAATCTTAACATTTATTCAATCATTGCTCAAAAAAATAACCTGAAAACCATGTATTCTTAGATTGCCACTCCACAGATCTGACCCGTAACTTGATCTGGCACCGCAAACCGCTTTAATGCCACGCTCTGAACCATTTCAAATAAAGCTATAACATTGCAGTGGAGACGAGCAGATGGCAGAACCTCCGCAATAAAAGTGCCGCAGTGCAACTTTAAACCTTTAATGTGATGTAATGTAATATATATGTTTTTAATTCCAGGAAGCCGGAGATCGTCTGTCTCTGTTCACTGCTGAGGAGGAGGTGTTTGCCTTCAGTCGAACAGTGTCTCGGCTGATGGAGATGCAGACGGAGAAATACTGGACCGAGGGCGACCGCAGAGCCAGAGAGAGACGAGCAAACCCTTAAACCCTTAAGCCCTTAAAGCCTTAACGCGAAACAGGCAAGCTTTTACCTCTGTGCAACCAAGGACCTCATTATTAGCAGTTTATACTTTCTGCTCACGCTGGACTTGTTTTGGTGGTGCAATACCGCGCCCTTGTGGACTCCTGACCAACAGCTGCAGCAAAGAACTGTGGCAAAGAACTGTGCTTCAGAATACTACCGCCATCTTGTGGAGGGATGTGAAAAGGACAGATAAATGCATACATTGTTAGACTGTTAAGACTCGAGCGTAGCGTGACAAACATTACATCGTGAATCTGCCAGAACGTGCATAGCTACGGATGGTGAGTTTAGTTCTTATATTGTTTTTGCAAGAATTTTATCATAAGTCGTTGTGCAATAGTTTATTTTGAGTTGTTACGTTACTTGTAGTTTTTCACTAATAATGTGCACGTTTTGTTGTTCTTATGTGGCCCTAAAGACTGGGGTAATTGTGGTGATTTTAGGCAGTGTGGCAGTTATTCAGTCGGTCCATAGGTGGCAGCAGAGAGCCGTTTAAAGCCACAGTTTGGTCACTGCATCGATCTAAAGATGAGGTCATTCTAGTGCACCACTGAAAGCTGCCTCACTTCAGTGAAAGCAGGGCAGAACCAGCATCCGAGTTATGATGATGTAATGGTTTGTCTACTCGAAGAAATATATATGTATATGAAGAAATTGTACTTGCATGAGCTACTTTTGGGTGCATTTGAGGTGAGTATAGATGAGACATGTAACAAATGATGTAAATTGAATGAATATGTTGGTATGGTAAGGGTTTCCTGCTGTGACTGTATGAATTATGAATCGTCAAATTTGTGTGTGATGAAATATTAAATATGCAAAGCTGAACAATGTTTTGTGTTAAACGACTCACTGCTTTATGTCTCAGTCCAGAGGGTCACAATCTTGAGGAATTCTCCCTCTTCTCTTTCATATCAGATGTAAAACACACAAAGGCTGATTCATCCCATCGTTGTCCACTCATGACATTGTGACATCTTAAATGCAACGAAAACCTCAGACTTCAATCATGATTAGGCTTTGTGTCCCTAGCCTTTTGGATTACGGGGAAGTGTATGAAAAAAACGGTATAATTTTCACACTTTTACATTTTATTACATCATTACAAGTTACTATCGGTATTATATGATTTGCATAATACATATTTCATTCTTTCGTTTTGTGTTTTTCCGACACAATCGCCTAAATTCACCCCAAGGTTTATGGGACCAACACAAATATACACCAGTTACAGTACACCACTCTGTTTGCATGAAAGCCTAAGTTGAAATGGATACACTTTATATCAATATAGCCAAAGTGTGTCAAATAAAACAAGTGCCATTGTTCATGTCATGGAATTTGGTGTAAAGTACAGTGATAGAATGACCTTGTATTCTGCATGTCCTTTATTCCCATCAGCCTAAAACATACAGGCTTTGTTACATTAAGTAGCTACAGATTTATTATTTTATTCATAGTATTTGTTTCTTGGTGGTTTCCCTGGACACAGCCTTGGCGCACGAGCGTGTCCACGTGCACCTGAAGTGTGGACAGCGCGGGACAGACAAAGGAGAGGGCACTTTTATGTCCAGCAAAGAGGAGGAGGAGGAGGAGGAGGAGGAGGAGGAGGAGGCAGGGGGTTATCTACGGTTAATCACGGCATGACGTCATCGCGCACAGGACGCAGAAGGGAGACCGCGAGGAACAGGTAGGTAATTTATAATGATCAGTATTTTGTTTTTTTTAATTACTCACATATGCACTTGGACTACGTTTGGTTTAGATGTATCTTTAACAATGCCAGTGATTATATTTTGATTCAAACTATTACATATTTTCAAGAGCTATACATCTAATGCCACTTTGATTAGCCTATACTTTTAATAAACGTAATCATTTAGACTGTCTTAACACTCTACACTTTATTTCGTACAGTTTGTGTTGTGTTTTGTGCTTTATTTTGTATTGTAAAATCACCTTTGTTATAAAAAAAACTTGTTGATTGATTGATTAACCAATAAGAAAATGTCTATTAGTTTATATTTTGATTACTTGACCAGGGATAGCTTGAAATGTAGAATAAAAGTGCAAAAGCAGGAGCCAGAGCAGCTATAAACACACGCAGTCCTTAAACAGTGTAATCACCGTGTACCTTATTGACCCTTCTGTGTACTTCTGTGTACTTCTGTGTACTTCTGTGTACTTCCCGGGGTAAATATACTTGACTTGTCCCGATCTGAGCCGTGTTATCGCGCGCGTCTCTCGCACTGCGCACCGCAACATGTCAGGACGCGTCCCGGCCCCGCGTGTCCCGGGCCCTCTCGCACGCGCGCGTGTCTCTTTAAAAGCCTCCCCCCGCCCCGCCCCTCCCCTCCCGCGCGCGCGCTCCGCTCTGGGGGCCGGGCTCTGTGCGAGCTCGCGTGCGTGTGTCGGAGTGTGTAACTGCGCGTATGGAGCGCAACGCGAGCTATGTACAGTCGGTAGTAAAGCCCGTGAGTGAGGTGGCAGCCCCGGGACTCGCGCTCGTACGGGACATTTGCGTAACAGCCGCGCGCGCTCAGACGTGAAGAGGGGATGACAGCACGAGGACGCGGCGGACGCTGATCGACGTTTAGTGAGCGTTTCGAGCAAAGCGGCGCCTGTGCGAGGTATTGATTGGTGCGCATGCTTTTGCCATTCACTATTACATGTTCCTAATATTCCCGTGACTGGGAGTGAACCCGTTTGTTTTGGTCCGCGCGCCCCGCGGGTCCAGGCGCGCGCGTCACGGCGACATGTCACCGCTGATAGACGCGTGTTCTGTGTCTTCAACAGGCGAGAGTAAGTTGTGGCAGTGAAATACATCAACAAAGAACCAGCGGCGCATTCATGGGACGCGACTTTGACAGCTCCTCGCTTCTTCTGGCCTAACTTTTGTTTGTGATCGAGCTGCGGGTCTGCGACAGGGCAATGGCTGAGGCGGCGCTGCACGACCCGCTCCAGGACGTTGCCATCGACCCGGATTTCGAGCCCCAGAAGCGGCCGCGCTCCTGCACCTGGCCGCTGCCCAGGCCGGACTCGAGCGCCGCGAAGCCGGAGAACAACGACATCATCCCGGAGGAGGAGGACGACGAGGAGGACCGCGCGACGCCGACCGCCATCGACTCCGCGGCGCACGCGGAGGACCAGGGCAGCGGCGGCAGCCCCGTGGCCGACGGCTCGCTCTCCTCCCCTGGCCACGACAGCGGAGGCTCGCCGCTCAGCTCGCACTCTCCGTCGGCCACATCTGGCTCCGCGACCCCGGGCGCTTTGGCCACGCCGAGGAAAGCGTCGTCCCGCAGAAACGCCTGGGGCAACCTGTCCTACGCGGACCTCATCACCAAAGCCATCGAGAGCACGCCGGACAAGAGGCTGACACTGTCGCAGATCTACGACTGGATGGTCCGCTCCATCCCGTACTTCAAGGACAAAGGCGACAGTAACAGCTCCGCCGGGTGGAAGGTGAGTGGTTCCTCTGCAGATGCACATGCACACTCTGCCCCCTCCTTCCTCCATCAAAACAAAAACAAAACGCATGTGGCTGCACTCGCAAGAGCACGTTTTAATACCCCCCAAACCCCCGCGTGCACCGTTATTTGCACCATTGCTGTTCCACTAGGCTTAAGATGATGCGATTACGGTTGGATGGATGTGACGAGTGCGTGTGTTGAGTGGCAGAGGAGAACAGAGTGCCATCTGATGCAGCAGGTCTTTGTTCCTCTGAGGCTTGACTGAGGAGGTAGGATCCTTCTTCTGAGTCACATGGCTGGAATTGGGAGCAAACAGTGATCATTGCAACCGGTTTGACTGGAAGCGCAGTGGCTTATTGGACTGACGCAACCTTCACCTCTGGTTTTGAATATGAGAATATATTTACACATACTGAGCTCTGGTGTTTGAATAATCTGAGTCTTTCGCGTCCATTATCTTTTACTGTAACCAAAGCAGGATTGCCCTGCTTGTCATTTGTGTAAACTTTGGCAGCTTTTGCCATCCTTCTGGTTCAGGTGGGCAGCTGGCCAGATCCTGTCATAGGGGAATTACATAACCAGTCTGTCTGCACAAGTTGGATCGGAGTTGTCACCAATGATTGTTTTAGTAGTCAACGATTATTCCTAGTGTACGCCAATACTTTTTATGATTATCAACCAAATAAAGGTTGAAATCTGGTGATTGAAGGCTTTTAGATAGATAATATTTGCAAATAATGTGTATTATAGATGAAAATAACCAGAAATAATTGATTATTTTTGACATTTTGATTTATTGTTATGAAATATTACTTTTTATTGTATGTGTTTGGAGTCTGTATAGTCCAGATTACGATTATCAAACGATGACTATGATCATTTTTTTCTGTCTACAAGCCACAATTACCGTATTTTCGGGACTATAAGTCGCACCAGCCAAAGAATGCATAATAGAGAAGAAAAAAACATATATAAGTTGCACTGGAGTATGAAATGCGGTTGCAAGTGTGAAAATAACAAATCATATCACATATAAGTCGCTCCGGAGTATAAGTATAAATATAAGTCGCACCCCGGCCAAAACTATGAAAAAAGGTGCGACTTATAGTCCGAAAAAAAACTTTAGTTGATTAATCAGTGCAGTCATATGAGTAAGCAAGTAAGCAAGTAAGCAAGTTGTAAAAGATAAAGCCCTGTTGTAAAGTAGATGCCACCCTGTCCCACCCCGTCACCCAGAAGGTGTATGGAGTCTTGCATTAAATGAGCCAGTGAAAGGGCGGGGGCTCAGGGCAAAGGGGCACCCATCCCAGCTGAGGAATACTCCTCTGGAGGAGCCTATGGGCCATGTTTTGTCAAGCCGTCTCAAGTTGTGCCACGCGATATGCTTCGGTGACAACAAGCGGGGGAGAAAGGGGAGTTTGCGTGTCCCCCGTGGCCCCCGAATCAAGGCCAGGGTCACTGTCACCGCGCGGGCTGTTACTCCAGGAATGCGGGTCGGGAGGGCCAAGTTGCTGCCGGTTTAATATTACATGCTGTCCGTATGTCAGTAAATCTTGGCTGAAGTACACAAACTCCTCCTGCTTTACTTTCCGTTATGGTTTCTGATATGAAAAGCACAATAATGTTAATAGAATAATGTTCCCACAATAATGTTAATCTGACTCTGAGGACCTCAGGGACCGGCCTCCTGCTGGTGCCCAGAGTCAGGACAAAACATGGGGAATCTGCGTTTCAGTTTTATGCAGCTTAAATCTGGAACAGTCTTCCTGAAGATGTGAGACAGGCTTCTACTCTGACAATGTTCAAATCTAAGCTAAAAACAGTTTTGTTTAGCTCCGCATATGACTGAAAGGATTTTTTCTTTGCACTCTTCTCTTTTGTTTGTGATTTTATTAGTTTAGACAATCAGTTGGATTGATATTTTTTCATTCAGTTAATTTTATTGTATTTCTGTTTCTGTAATTTCTTTGTGATTTGAATGATTTTTTCTTGTTGTGTGAAGCACTTTGAATTGCCTTGTGTATGAAATGTGCTCTACAAATAAACTTGCCTTGCCTTAATAGAATAATGTTCCCACAATAATGTTAATAGAATAATGTTCCCAGATTCGTTATGATTGTCATTACTAATACTACTGGGATACTGTCTCTGTTGTATTACAGTAACAAGAGGAAAGTAATGCCTAGTTACCGTATTTTCCCGACTATAAGTCGCACTTTTTTCATAGTTTTGGCCGGGGTATGACTTATACTTATATTTATACTTATATACTTATACTCCGGAGCGACTTATATGTGATATTATTTGTTATTTTCACACTTGCAACTGCATTTCATACTCCAGTGCAACTTATATATGTTTTTCTTCTCTATTATAGATTGTTTGGCTTATACTCCGATGCGACATATAGTCCGAAAAATACGGTAGTTATTTTTATATAGTCACAATTGGTCCAAACTGTTTTTTACATAAAACCTATCAACAAATCAATTCCCTCTTTATTTTTTCAACATTAAACTCGGTACGTTTTGAAGTGCTTGTTATTCCGGAGGGAAGAATATTACACTTTGTCCGTGTAGTGGACCAATAAGTGTTGATATAGTGTCTGGTCTGGGATATTCATGCTGCCTTATTTTGTGTCAAACTCAACCGCACGAGCAGATGTCATAGGATAAAGCTCTAAAAAGAAGAATAAAGGTGCTGGGATACTCTCTTGATGATTCACCTCATTCCCGTCGTCTCTTGAAGTTGTACTGAGAGTGAGCCGCGCGCTGCTGTGGTTTCATACAGCCGGGGCACCTTTGTGGACAGGATTTACAGAGCAAATCCTAATAATCCCCCCCGGGTTTCTCTGCCTGGCTCCTTCTTGCGTCAGTCAGCGGCGTATCAGTTTCAGATAACCGTATGCACGCATTCAAAAGTGGCGTGGAACATCATCAAAATAGTGTGACAAAGAAACGCCATCGGTTGATGTTATTTTTAATATTTGCATTCGATACACGGATAACGTAATATGTTGAGTCATATTACCTAACAAGTGTAACCGCGCCACGCCTGATTTTGTCTGCCTCCTCAGCCCAGTATTGTGTAATAACAATGTGTGGGCAAATTCTCTTTTCTGATTGCTCATAGACCTAATTCGTACATGGTTCATAAAGAAGTTATTTTTAGCTCATTCAATTATTTTATTAAAGTACAGTTTATTTTAACCAGGAAAATCTGACCGGGGTAGTTGGATCACAAATATTTCAGTGATTTGGTTGATCAAATGTATTATACCAGTGTAATAACCTTGTAAACGGTCAGTGGGAGCAGCCAAAAAACGAACATACAAGCGTATATTTAAATTAAAACACTGTATTTTTGCTCTCGACCCTTTTACGTCGCCTCATAATTCACGGCGTATAATCTTTTCCGTGAAAGATTCTGTCACCGTGTCCCATCCACCTGTCAGCTCAAATGTCAGAGCCTTTTATTGCTGCTGCTGATAATAATAGTGTGGAGATTTCTAGCAAGTTCAATCCTAAAATGAAAAGCTCACTGAAAACCTGTGGTGTAACGGACACTTTAATACCTGCCAGCACTGGACACTGAAATAGCCCATCAAATAGGTACCCATAATTATTACTATTTGCATTATTTTGAATGTTGTGTGCACTTGCCTGTGTTCGACAGCTCAGTCCGTGTGCGAGTGAGTGTGGCTGCAGGTGAACTTTGTACAGTTGTGTTACTTAACCTTGCTTTAGCTGGCGTTCTTTTCATAGCAGCTGCCCATTACAGGCCAAGTCCTAGTTATGTCACACGGGGAGCGAGCGCCGGTTTAAATAGCCTACAGCGGCACTAGTCCAGCGCGCTCGTCTAAGGTTTTGGAAAGATTCAGCCTCGGCATGTCCCCCCGCACTCTTCGTACATACAGTTCCCCGTACAAACCGTAACAGGTACTTTTAACTCGTCATCCATTCGCAGACATTCGCCCGGTCATGTCTGGGCTTAACACCCTCAACGTTTGTGGCAAATGGGTGTGAGTTACTGCGGCGGCTTAAGCTTTATCACAGCACCTGAGCGCTATTTAGCTTTGGAAGTGAATTATCTAAATGGGTTTTTGATGGTTTTCGAAGTGTGTACTTATTCACAGTGTGTACATTTTCGTAGGAGGACAAGATTTGAGCTGTAGCCGGTCAAATAAGTTACTTCTATGATTCGTTATTGATATGATTAAGTGGTTCATTGTGCTATTTAATTGTTTTTATCATGTTTTTTTTAACAATACTGTACATGTAAAAGCGTTTACTGGGATTATCTTGCTTTATGGTTATTGTGTCAGTGGGATAAGTAGTTTCAATATAATATAGTAGCAATAAATCATATTTCAAAATGTGTAGTTGTAACAGACCTATGTATGTTTTGATTCTAACCATTTTTAACATAGTGTAAATGTCAAAAACAAAATCCTATTTCACAATCTTACATTATGATTCATGTGCATTTATCTTTTATTTGCCGTGTCTGAACACATTTCACTGTGATTGGTTAAATTCGACTGTCACTCAAACATGACCAAGAGGCTGACCAATAAGAGAAGTGGAGAAAAGTGTCATAATAAAGGCAGAGAATTTCAACATCTGCCCAGGGACAACCGATGAAAAATACCCCCCCCCCCCCCCCCCCCCCCCCCCCCCAGGGAGAGATGTGTTGTTTTTGCTTCAACCTTCAAGACTGGAGATGCTTTGGACATTTGCCTCACACAAAGCCCCGGACGACTGAGAACCTCCACACAGACATAGTGTACCGCGCACAGACTCACTATTGTCTGCTTTTCATGGACGTTTGCTCATGTCACTCCACAATGGACGGCCATTTGTACCGCCTTCATATCCACATGCACAGAGGTCATTACGCCTCCCGCTTCACGCTCCCACATCAGGCGTATGGAAAAATGGCCCTCATAAGTGCGCTGGGAACGTTCATTATCATTTTAAGTGTCGTCTTGGGAATTATTTATTGTCCCTATCAGAGTGGACAGGTTTGAGCAAAGAAACTGTAAGACAAGAAGGCAGTAGTCTTACATTGGTAGTGGAACTTGATTTTTTTCTAGTTTTATTTTATTTTTCTATCATATAAAACAAATGAAACAAACAGAACAAGACGAGAGAGCAAAAAGGCAAAAATAAACCGGAGAATAAAGACGTCAGGCACATGTCCCACTATGCACCGGTCTCATCTGTCCCAGCGTCTTGACAACGGTGTCCGTGTTCAAGTTCAAAGTTAAATCAAGTGTTTCTATTTTGTAAATATCCAAAATGTTTCAGTCCAGTCCGTGAGACTCCATGCCTGTCATCCATTTTTTCTTGTTACTGTTTTTTTCACTCGTATCCATCAATCATTTCCATCGTTGGCGTTTTATGTCCTAGATACATGACGACACTGAGGACGATCTGCAGTGCATTTCCAATCTCAGTCCGATCTGTGTGAACAATGTGGGCGGTCCCAAAACACAGCGATTTGCATTTTTCTGTGTTTATTTCCAATTTTTGTCATGGTTTCACACTCTGCAAATGTACTCGCAGCTACTGTACCGAGGCCAATACAAATCCGAGTGAATACTTGCACTCAGGTACTCGCCATCAGAAGGTTTTTCAATAGGAGCTGGAACTGTGCCAAGTTTTACACACAAGAGCCAAGAAAAGGCAATAAAAGTGGAGGGATTTGAGGGGAGGGGGGGCGAGTGTGTCAAGACGGTGGGAGGAGGAGCGGCGAGGGAGGGAGTGGGGCTGCTGGCGCTGAGGGGCTAAATTAACAAGCTTTGCTCCAAATTGGTGTATTACAACTGCCCTCTGGCTGTGAATCCCAATGGAGGTCTTTCTGAGTGTGTTAGAGCGGGGGGCCGTAGGTTATGGGAACGCAGCGGCTCCGGCACCGCTCCAACTGAGTGTGGCCCCGAGAAGTCACATTCAGGGTCCTGGTTTAGTCCTTTTACAAGCCTTGGTTTGAATGGTGGAAAGAAATGGTTTAAACCAACTATTTATTGATTTCGCTTTCATGTTTTTTTTTACCTTCATCATCTTGTGGAATGTTTGTATCAGAAAAAGTAGTAGAAATAGTAGTCAAAAGATTATTGCTATTGCACATATAGACTTTTTGTTTTCACATTATCAACCAAATAAATGTTGAAATAGGGGGAAGAAGGAGTTCTTGATAGAATATTAAAGAAGAAATGCATTATTGAAGAAACTATTCTATTCTTTTTGGACATTTGTATTGAATGATGTCGCTGTGTTTGTTATAAAAGATCTTTTGCCATGTACAGTCCAGATAACGATAAGGGTTTACAACCATCAAAATGCTACGATTATGTTTGATATATTTAGTCATACTTAATCAAACATAAACTCCAAATGCGTATGGAATCTGGATCTTTTCAAGTTAAAACATTGCGCGTTACATTTGATCAAAATAGATGATAAATATCTAGTCTGCGCATTGTTATCTCCGTTTTGTTGTGCAAGGGGTACCCCAGGGCTCTCTTCTGGGCCCCTTTTGATTCAGTGCACACACGGCTTTTCCTGTACCTCTTCAATCTTGCTCTAATTTATAACCATGACAATTGACTAGACCAGGACGGCGTTGACCGAATCGGAAGTACCCCCCCCCACTGTCTTTCTTGCTGTGAAAGTGGACTCCTTCTCCATCCTTCTTGTAATTAGCAGAATCTGTGAAAAAGCATGTGTGACCGTGTACAGCGTGTACTTGTGTTTCGCCTCCTAATTGCCAGTGACAGCCAAAAGGCAAACCCAACAGGAGGCTTGTTTCGGCTTTTTGGACTCCCCCCTCCGTCTTTCCAGCTTCCAGTCCATGTCGCGCTCGGCATGATCCGCTCTGCTCAAAGATATTTTCAATTATTCAACGTGCCCGGCATGAATTCAGATCAGTTTATTAAATTTTAAAAGTGTACGAGTCCTGGCTGAAGGCTCTTTCACAATTTCTCTGTTCTTTCATGGACTTTTTTTAATAAATTCTCGTACCATGCACCGTGATTTTTCTGCTGCTACTTTACAACGATAACCACAAAAATCAATCAAATACTGCTACATGTACTATTACTGCAGCTAACCTTTTCACAACAATGCTAATACTGCTACTACAACAACAACACAGTGTTATTTTGTATGTATATTTACCCCTAGTGTTATTACTCGTTCACACGCAACCTTTCTGTTGACGATTCTTCTTGACAAATCCTCTACTTTTTCTTCCATTTTCAGTCCCTTACCCCATCCCTTATTATCTCCCTGGCAGCTGCCTCATTTGTCTAGATGCAAAACACTGTGGTGCGACCAAAACAAGCCATTCAACACAACGCTTGTTTCCATTTCTCCCAAACAGAATAGAAGAATCCAGTTGTGGGCCTTAATGAATGGACCCCAGTCTCCTTTACTCGTAAAGTCACGATATGGTTGTCAGTGAAACTCTACAGCAATTTTTGAAGACATTACATACTTACGGGCCATGTTGGACAAGGAAAAAGACTGTTGAAGGAATCGTGAATAGAGTTAGAATATTTGATGTGGCTTCGTCAAGTGTAGTCTCCAGAAATCTAGCCACAATTAACTCCCATTGCGACGCTTCCCATTGTTGGTTTAAGGATTCTTGTGCTTTTCTTGTGTGTACTGAGCTGCCAGCACAGAATAGCAGAATGTCACATAAATAAGAGAGAAAATCAAATCAAATCAATTTATTTTTGTAAGGCCCAAAATCACAACAACAGTTGCCTCTGATGAAAATGTCTTATTCTTTATAATAAGACATTTACACACACATAAATATAATGAGGAATAGAATGTATCTTATCTTAAAACAATATACCAACTCCTATATAAAAATCCACATATTTCCTTGAAGCTTCCCTTTTTAAACATGCATTAGACTCTTTTATTCAGTGTCCTCTATTTGAAAATGCAAAGCACTACTGTTCTCGGCACATTGAAGGCCTTGTATAAAAGTTACTGTGAGGTCAGGGTCATTTGGATTCCCACATTTGAGATCGCACTATCAAAGCTTCCTCACACACCACCAAACTGTTGCTCAGCAGTTTGTACCACATCAGATTAAACAATCTTTTCACTGGTGAAGGCAATGTTCCATGCTGATAACTAAGGCAAAGAGAGCAGCAGTCGACACAGAGGCTGCTGGGAAGAAATGCACTTTGGATGAACTTGGGAAAAGCCTGATACATTATGCATAAAATATTATAATCTGAAGTTGTTTGAAATCATATCAGGGGAGGTTGTAGTTTTTACTGGAGGGATGCCTGAATAAATCTGTTTACATCAAAACAGAAAGTGTCTTATTCTGTTCAGGAAGTCTGACTGGACAACCGAAGAGGCTGCTTACGTTTTATTTTGTCATTAACTCAACAACATTTTTTGATGTTTTCACAACCAAACATCTTTTGAACTTGTACAGGATGTAGGAAATGTTACAGTAGTCTAAACGTTACTCAAAAATAATCTTATTGTATTAGTAAGGTATAAATGTGACTCCTCCCCCCTTCGCCCCCCTCTAGTCTCCTCTCTGGCCTGTGCGGGTGACGTCTCCCCCCTGGTTATCTGATAACCACATTGCTAAAGTGGGCCTCTCCAGCACTACCTCCACCTTCTGTAATCAAACCCTTTACAGCCACAGTCAAACACACAGTCGCACGCTAACCCCTGCACACGCACTCATCCGACCAGCAACCAGAGATCGCTGTGTGTGTTGTCGCTGGCGTCAACTGACATCCGCGCAGCCGTGACTGATGTGAACTCTCAGAATTTGCTTTAGCCGATGTGACTCTTGAGCGTTTAAACTTTAATTTGTTTTCATCCGAGCCTGTCTCTTTCGATTACACCACTCCAGCTCTCCGGCCACACACAGTCTGCGAGGCACAGGCCTGAGCTTCTGTTACTGATTAACTTTTAATTGAGTACAATAAGCTTTGTGCGTGAGTGTGCGAGGTAGATGAGAGGTGCTGCTTGAGTGTTGTCATTGGAGGGGAATTATTTTATGTATAGAGCTTGCAGTTAAATCTATAAAATCCTTTGCACACTAATCTCAACTCAGATGTTCCAGAAATGCTGGATACACGTGATTAACACTTATATTAAAAAGCTTATATTAAGAAGAAAAACAAACTTTCAACTTAATGAAAACCTGCTTCACTTCATTATTTTCATTGATTATTCAGGTCAAAATAGGTCGATATAACAAATAAAAGTGATTTTAGTCTTTTTAATTCAGTCTATAATCCAAATAATTCATCTAAATATAAGTATTTTTTTTAATCTGGTTGTTTTTAACTTTATTTTATCATTCAGAAAGGCCGATGACATAAAGCTGGTCACAAACTGAAGGTAGTAATTGCGTGTAACAAGTATCAAGCCATGTCTGTCGTACAATCGTTACAAATCGGCGTTGAGCTCTGCAGATGAAGATGACATGACATCGTGATTTTGCCCAAGACTTCCAGAGTCCTGCCGCACTCTCAGATTTGACAGGAAAAGGTCTTGAGAGTGCCACGGAGCAGCTTCCAGCACCGGCCACCTGTTCAGCCCCCGACACAGTGGATTCTCTTGTTCGTGTGAAATCCTATACGTCAAAGTCACACATGAGAGCCGTGTCAGTTTGTGCTATAGGTTAGTGCGGGTGTACACACGCTGGGTCGCACTGTTCCACATCCTCCACGCCCCGTTAAAACCAGGGAATGATGTTTTCACTTCTCCCGAGCTGCACCTGATCGCCCGTGTGTGAAGACACCGCCGCCGCCCGAAATCACGTCTTTGCGTCAGATGTTTCGGAGTGCGATTAAAGACCCCCCATTGTTGTCGGTGCGGGGGCCTCTGTGAGCCAGTGTGCAGCAGCAGCAGCAGCAGCAGCCTCTCACAACGATAATCCTACTCTGTTCATGAAGTCACAGCCCGAGCCAGGCTTCAGAGGCAGCGAGAGTGAGAGTGAAGGGCGGGTGAGTCCGGGATGAAGGCCAGCCATTGTTGAGCCGCAGCTTTGGCCCCGAGTGCTGATACAGGCAGCAGCTGAGCAGACGGCCCATTTCTCACCACGTACTATCATTTATTTAGAAGAATCTTTTTGACCCGAAGGCTTTATTCAACAGGAAAGTTTGAGCGTGAAATGGGGATGAGAGAGAAGGGAGGACATGTGGTAAATTGTCGGAGCCGGGATTTGAACTCGCGACGTTGTGGCCGGCTGCACTCGGAGCCTGGCAGCACTTGTACAGTAGAATTTGTACAACAGTTTTAAAGTGGGCTGTGGTTGGTACATTTGGTAACATAACCTTTTCAGTTAGATTTTTATGCCTTGTGCACTTCCAAAAAACACTGAAAAACAATGACAAAGCATAAAACCAGAGTCAGAAAACCTTAAAGCTTGTTTTGGTGTCGCATATAAACTGTTAGTGTTGTCTCGAGAGTTCAATTTCAAAATAACGATTCGATACAGTGAAAGGCTCAGTTCTTGTAAACTATGTACATACCACAATTATAATTTGAAAAAAATAATAAATGTTGGAGTAGAATAATAATCATTTGAATCTACCAGGTGGTCTTGTACACGTTCTGATTTAGATCAATACCATTAGAAAACTATTCAGAAAAGGTCCAATTTATTGTCATCGGTGCTGTCCTTTTACTGGTAGAGAGATGAGAGCGCCATCTGCAGTCCAACTTCTTCATGACAAAATAAATAACCGTTTGTATTAAATGATACGAAGCTCTTGCCTCTCTTTCCACCACCGCTCACACAATTGCACTGCTTCTCCAACGTTTTCTAGCACACCAACATTGAGCAAAAAAACAAAAAAAAAATCACATAAATTGTGTTCAAATATATGTCGAATTGGGTACTGAATGTTCTGCGGTGAGAACAATGACACAGGTGACCTCGGTCTTGCCCCAGCACTCCCACTTCAACGCTCTTGCTTAGTTATGATTAATCTTGGCAGAAGAAAACTAGGCCAAGTCTAAACCTAGATTACCAGATCACTGTGTTCCCTTGGCCTCCATTGTAGTCTGCGTTATCTGCTTTTTATGACCGCAAGTCAAACCTTTGTGTTTGTATACCTGGGAGTTGTAAGGGAGAGTATGGAGAAGGTAGGTTTTAGTGCACATAACATGGCTCCAAAGTTAGATCTGGGTTTGCTGACTGTGCACAAACTGACCTGACCTTTGCACAAACACAATTCTTGGCAAGTTTGTTTTATCGCTGCAAACCCCAGGACCTCCAGGGAGACCTGGAACTAAATTTGTTAAAACTGCAAAAGAGGCAAAACCTGACTCCCAGGTTGAGGTAGGTTGAGTTATTTTTTTTTTAAACTGGTGAAGAGAAAGGTCGTGCTTTGACCCCTGGCCCAGTAACCTAAAGCAGAGGAGAAAATGTATTGCTTTACCCCTCAACTATAAACTTACAAGCTCGGATAATGGTCAGAAAGCTTTGCACATCTCACCAGCATCGGTCACACATATCCAGCACTTTTGAAATTCAATGTAACTGTGAAGCACTTGATGTATAGATCCAAAACATAGACTTTTACATGGAAGATAAGAGAAAGCAGTTACACTGTCAAGTCCTAATAGATACTTGATACTTACTATTGCTACTCAAGTACTGATGCAGAAAGAGCACATACATAGGACAAAATTGGACAGTTTTGGAATGGATCTATATTCGAACTAGTTTAAGCCCACGGGGTCATATTAAAGTAGTTGAGAAAGCAGTTCTTGGTTGACTAAAGACATGACCTTTGCATCAATTAGTGGACTAAAAGGAGTGGGAGGATGCGTTTTGCTGCTAAAAACTCTCAAAATATCTGACTCAAATTACACTAAAAAGCTCACATGCTCACTCAAGTTCACACGTAAACATACGTATACAAAGAAGTACAGTTAAATATAAATAAATAAGAAACAAAATAACTTAAATATATGCAAGTAATGTAGATAAAACTTCAGCTGAACTTAATCAATGCCTTCTTTTCTGCTGTGGTCCATTTAAATCTTTAAAATCCCAAGAAAACATCGAGTCGACTAAGAAAAATGGCGGTTGACAAAAACATCGTCAATCAATTAATCAACAAAGCGACTGAAGGCCTACACTAATCAAACCATTTCTTTATCCTTATTCATCATAACTGTTACTTTGTCGTGTTACCTACTGTACATGCTTCTCTCACAGATATATATAAGATAAGATAAGATAATCCTTTATTGTCCCACATGGGGAAATTTCATTGGTGCAACGCAGGTAGATACAGAGGTAGATACAGAAGAACAGATCACTTATAGGAAGTCTGAAAAACACTTTCAGTAGAAGATCTCCTATAAACAAAAACTCCCATAGACAAATAAATAAATACCATATATATAGAACCAATATGAAGAGACCGAACAGTTTTCCGAATTCAGTACCATAAACCTACGCAACAGATAAACCCAAACAAGTATTACATTTCACAACAACATAACCCACTTTCCAGTACATTTTCTCAACACATGCCCCATTTTCTTTTCCCTTGTCGGTATCCAGGCAGAGGAAACGCTCACTCCGTGTCTGTGTGTGTATCTATGCTTATGGGGGCATGAAATCACTGGACCCCCGAAGGCACTTTGGCTATTGCTCTGCCCAGACACAGCCCTCACACACTCTATTCGTCTTGTCTGCTTGTCTGCATTATGGGCGCGGGCCTGTTTGAACGCTCCCTCCTCTTTGGGACGTTTCTCAAAGGCCCTGAGGTGTCCAGTGAGGCGTCTGTCTATCAATCACCCGGTCCTCTGTGTGCAGCTGAAGACGGTAACCGATATCCCCTGACCTAGGACCCGCTGGGATTCGGAATGGTTTGCGGCAAGGGCAGAAAGCTGGAAAGTCACTCAAAACACAGCTACACTTCTTTCATTACGAACGAACAAACGGCCGTCGGTTTTGAATTGAAGATGACGTTTTAAATAGTTGTCCTGATTCTTTTCTCAAGACAACGATGCAAAAAAGATGCTAATAAACCAATGCCTGTTCAAAAGCCATGACGAGTGGAGGGCAATCAAAGGCAGTCCCAGTTTTCTCATTTGAATACTTACAATTTACATGAAGCTTTGCATGTTGGTATCTAGTAATATGTCTTTATTCAAGCTTTTGCGGTCAAACAAGACTATAGGCCTATATATCCTTGGTATAACTTTTATGTAATCAGTGCTATTGAACAGTTGTCCATACCTAAAATAAGAAATGTACAATAACTTTTGACATTCCAAATCTGTCCAGTTCTTTCTCTCCTTGCCTGCACATCGTGGACAGGTTCATACAAATGGTTAAATACACTTGAACGTATTAGCCATGTGCAGATTCCTTATTACTACGCTTTGGCGCTGAGCCCTGGAGGCCCCGTCCAATGCACATAGTGAGGTCTTTGTGTTCAGTGTATGTGGACACGTGTGAAGTGTGTATTACTGTACAGAGATGGGGGGCTGGGCGAGGGAAAGCCCTGTGCTCAGCTGTTGTGGCACATCCGCCTCTAGAGATAAACGTTTTAACTGCAACTTTCGTTTTCCAGTTGTCCTTTCGTAATCTGGAGCTCGTCTGCCCGTATGAGCAAATGGCGCTTCTCTTTTGAGAAGTTTTCAGCTTTGTTTTTGTTGTGTTTTGCGGCTTCTGTTGCTACTACTGGAGTTGGGGGAAGGGTGGCCTACAGTGTCAAAGCTCATGTGATCTGGCTAGAGTCAAGAGGAGACCGTGAGGGCAGTCCCACCCTCTAATGCACTGTTCGTCTCTCTGTTCCTAAGCTGCTATAATCGCACTCTATATGGAGCTAAGTCTGGTTAAAAACACACTGGTCGATCTCGTAAAAAAAGCGTCCTAAAAATAAACAACTGTTGATCATTTCTCCCGGGAGAAATGATCAAATTGTAAGAAAGCTACTGTCGATAAACACAATTGGACACGTTTGAACAAAGAGACCCCGAACCTTCCACATGTCTTCTGGATTCAGCCAATCATCCACCTCTTCAGATACTTGTACTAATCCAAATGTTACAAGTCTATAACTTTCATTTGGCAGCATAATGACTTGAGCTGTGTTTCATCGTAATGTAAACAGAGGATCCCCAAAGACTGGCCCGGCCTACATGTGCAGCCCTGTTCTGCACGTGAACCGTCTGTTACAGGACAGTGTTCACACGGGAGGGTCTCGCTCCCTCCCCCTCTCCCCTTTCACTTTTACTACAGTATGTATCTCACTCACTCTAAAGAGGGCTTAGCAAGAGAGCTGCACAATGTACTGCAATCGAATACAAATGGCAATTTGAGTTGGTGCAATTATCAAATCACAAAGGCCTTTGCAAAGAACAAAATACCCTGTTTCTTTATAGGAAAAAATGGTTGTACCCAGAGTTTAGGCCTCTACATGTTCTGAAATTCATGGGATTCTTGGGCTAGTTCAAAGCTCAGATTTCAGTCCCTTTTAGATGTTAACACTCCTTCACAAAGTGCACTCTGAACAGCAACTTTTTATGATAAAATATTGCAATCTTCAGAAAAATAGCAATTACATTTCCCCCCAAAATTGTGCAGCTCTACTTGGTTTAGATTAGATTCAACTTTGTCATTGCACTTGAGCGTCCGAGCAGAAGTGAAATGAAGCAAGTACTAGATACACAAATTGCATATTTGAAACAGTACTTAGCAGGTTAGTTGAGTGCTATATTTTTTTCTCATTTCAAGTCAACGGGTCAATGTTGGTGAGGAATCCATTTTGCTCTGAGCTCTTTAGTCAATGTGTGCATTATTCATGAAGAGCCCTGATCGGCTTTAGCTGTCCAGGAGCGAGGCGGGCGGCCATGTTGGAGACGGACCTCTGCTGACCACCGGCCCCACCGGGACCCGACGGCTGATTATGGCCCAGCGCTGACATCATGTGCGGTTAAAGGGCTTTTAGTCTGATTAATGCACAGTCTAGGCTAGTATTTGTCACTAACACACCTAAGCCTGATTTTCTATGTCAAATCCAAGTTCTTAAGAGTGTCCAAGCAAGTATGGCATCAAGGAGTGTTACTGCTGCTAGGATTACTATTTGTTAAACTGCAGAATTGAAACTTGTACTATTAAGACTACTACAGCTATTATTAGTGAAACTACTACCACAGTATGTATATGTGTCAGTATAATAACTGCATGTGCCTCTACCACTATACATTCCCAAAGTACATATCTTGTTGTACCTCTTCTTATGGACACTCAACAGAAACATCAATGTTTTTCTATACATTGTTGCCGTACTTTATTCAAAACCAGAATTGAAGTGGTCTACATACAATTTGACTGATTCTCATAACTTTAAAGAGGTTTCTCATTGAATAACTTTATCTCAAGTTGAAATGTAGGAAGTGGGCTGTCCAAAGTCCAGAGTGTTGTCAATCAATTCAAACATGAATCAGATTAGTCACTTTTGAAATATGATTATTCATTATTTAATCTAATTATTCCACTACTCTAAGTAGATTATCTTATTTAACAGCCCTATTGGCTATAATTGAAGTCTATAATATAATACATCTGTGTGGTCACATGTCTGAACAAAATTTACAAGACCAAACAACAACTAACTTTGAAATGTTAGTATCGTGACAACACAAATACAAAGGTAAAGTCACTAATAAAAAGTGAAAGAATCTCAGTCGGCACCTGTGAATGACACTGAAAATACCCAGTAATTCACAACAACACAAACAGCTCAATCTGGTGCATTTTATTTGGAATTTTAAATAATACGGGGGCCTTGTTTTGCTGCGGTGGCAAAAACACAGAGGAAGGAAGGAAACGGAGTCTTGAACGCGAGACAATAAAAAGCCAAGAAAAGTGCAGCAGCAATGGGGGTAGAGCGCCAGGCAAAATAACCCATATTTAAAGAAATGGGCGCTTTCACAGCGCCCACAACTAAACCAACACTGTGGGGATGATGGATTACAGAGCCATGGCAAAACGCTTTAATCTGGCATCAGCAGACAACGACGGGATTTGAGGCATTTTGATGTTTTCTTGACATTGAAATATGCACACAGCAGTAGTGAAAGTAGAAGTACTGATTTCCCACTTGAGTAAAGGTCAACATTTACTCGTTTATGGACTCACAATATATCTTGCATTATCGCGGGAACAATATTCAGTCAATATCTTCACGATGCATCAAGAATGTGCCGAAATCTGCCTGTGAATGTCATTGATAAGGTTCAAGTATCGCTCAAATCGTGAATAAACCATAAAAATAACTACATAAAAGAAGAAATATCAATTCATATGCTTGTTTGGAAGATTACACTTGATGTTGCTGTATTTTCTAGGTCATTTTTAATCATTTTAATGATCGACAATACACTCAACGGTGTAATTTTGCACATCTCCATAACGACAATCACGTTACGATAAATCTCCCACTTTGAATACTGCTAGTACTACTTCCACTGTTATTACTACTACAACTGTCGCTTCATTTGTACCACAACAACTACCACGCGCAGATATTCACATGACACAGAAGTACTGAAAATTCTCTCCTAAAATCAACACAAACAGTAGTACAAGTCCAATTTGAAACCCGTGGCTGGTTCAGCAGCAGCAGCACCTGTCAAACCATCCATAGTGTGTGCGTTTTGTCCTTGGCCTTCACTATTATGCAAATGTCTCTACTTCGGGCCCCTATAGACCCGGCGTAACGCTCACATCAGCCAAGTTTGAACGTCCACAAGCCGAACAAAACACGGTGTCCTTTTTAAATACTATTCAGAATGGTTATTTCTGAATGGTGCTTATAGTGTTAAGGAGCTAATTTAGACAGAGATGCTCCAGCTCAAAGGCTATCCCAGTCCAAGAGAGACGCATTAATCCTCTCTCCGACTTCAGGGCATTAACCCACATCATCTGTCTGCACTGCACAGACACAGACACCAAGGCACACATTTCCCCCTTTTCTTTGACTGCATTTTTTTTTTACAGTCCATTTTGTGTGGCTAGTAATGCACGTTGTTGGTGGTGGTGGCAGCGTGGCACCCCGTTTCCCCGTGCCAGTTTCGCTTAATCTGGTCCCATACGATTTCTGAAAACTGTACAGAGACAGTCGAGAGCCGCACAGCGAGGCAGCGACGCCATTGGCCGGCCCGCACTCCTCCCTCGCGCGTGATTGGCCGCGGGCTCCCACGTAGGACTCAATCAGCTGTGTGGAAGTGTATGTAGGTCAGTGTGTAGCGATGTCTCTGCGCCTCCACCCCTCAAGTTTTTTTTTATTTATTTTTTTCATCCGTCTTTTTGGCGAACCGGCTGTTGTGTTAATTGGCTTCGTTTCAAATTTTTCAAAAAGGCAGAATGTCCTGAGGCTGGAAAAGGGGAAAGATAACTAGAAAGGGTTAAAAGGAAGTTGACAAGGAGACGAGCGAGTGGAGGAGGGGCGCGAGAGGGGCCCTGTTGCATTCAGCGGTGCAATAGTACAGTGCGGTTAGTCCAATGTGTACAGCGCCTTCGCTTTAGCGCCGTTTGGGTTTACGGTTTTAGCATGTGCAATTTTAAGAACTTTGGAGGAGTGAAGCCGGAACGTGGCAGAAATCTGTTGTAAATATTGACCCGGAAGCAGAAATAGGCCAGTGTTAGGAATAATCTTGGCACGTGTGGAGTTGTGGTGTTATTAAGTGTGGTCGATAGCAATAGCGATGGTAAATACTTGGATTGTGGTTGATTGGATGCTAATTTATACAAGAACGGGTGTCAAAACTACTCTGGAGTTGTTTTGGCACATGTAAGAGAGTTTTTTTTTAATTGTTGTTGTTTATACTATATGGAGTTTCCTTAGTATTATAATATGTCAAGTTTTATATAGCAAATACTAGCAATTAGAAAGGTAGAAGTGAACGTTGTATCATCTCTGGACGTAGAGCTGTGGTAGTGGTAATTATTTTTTTACTTCATTAAATCTATAATGTAAACATGGTCAGATTCTGTATTCCTCTAGCTTTGTTCGCACTATAGATGTCATGAATTAAAATGTTTGTGTCACTGTTATTGTGCAACGAAACATCCCCATTTAACGATTATTGACTATGGCACTATGACCAAACAACAATGAAGTCCTTTATTTTCTTTCATTCACAAGTGAAATACCAAGCTTTATGAAATCAAACTTTCTTCTTTCTTTCATGAACCAGTCATTATATTATTGCATAAAACGTCAGATACAAAAGTAGATCATTTGACGATTCTGGCGAACAGAATAAACTGATATTAATTATTGTTGCTGTCTGTGATTCTCATGATTCTCAATTCGTTTTTTAGGTTTTTTAGATCACATCGTGAACTGAATAATCACGATCATCAACCAAACAGTCTCAACACCCCAGATCCTAGCCTGTTATCTAATCTGCCCTCGGACACGCTGTAAAGCCATCATGTCCACACGTAACCCACATGTCCGCCTCTATATACTCTTAAAACCGTGCGCACCCACCGCTGGCACTGCGGCTGCAACTCAATAATTCATGTTAACCCAAATTCTTCCACACACTCCTCCTGCTTAAGTGGTGGTGGTCCCTAGGCGTGGCCCCCGTCGTAGTCTAACCCAGACGAGACAAAATAAAGTCTAGCACACGTTGGGCTTTTTTTTTTTACAACCCCCTGTTCATTCGTGTCTGTCTGCGTACTCGGAAAACGCTAAAGGGGCTCGTGTAATTTCAAGTCGACGGCCACAAACATACTTTTCTCTCAGAGCGTGTTCAGTGTGGACTCGGGGAGTGCATTCTTGCTCGTCTGGTTTGTCCTTTTTTTTAAAAATATCTCGCATCGCCGTGTCCTCGCTTTGAACTCGCGATGCGTGGGCGCTCCATCCGACAATACAGCTGCGGCAGCGGAGTGTTGCCCGAGTTTACCCCCCGACTAAACCAGCCATTGACCCAGATACGGCCCGGGCCACGCTGTACCAGACAGGCAGTAAACGACAGTAAGCTCTTCACTCCGGGGCGTTTCAGTTTGTTCATGAGAAATGTGACAAAAGACGGAGATGTTCATGGTCTAAAGGACATAAAAAGCGCTGCTGTACCGACACTGGTTGGTTTAGTCACCGAGCGACGTCGGCTGCTTCTGAACCAGACTCGGCCCCACCTATGTAAATAAATGCATTCGTACGTTCTGTTAAACCGCTGTCAGATGTGTTAAACGGCAGATTATCATTGGCTGACTCTTACACAAAAAATGAGAACAACGTTTAGTAATTTTTTTTTTTTACAGTCTTGTTATCTGGACAATCTGCTAATTATGTTAAAATAGGATTAGTTTATTGTTAAGGCTTTAAGTTACAAGTGCTGCTCTGTAGAAATGTACTCAAGTCCACATCTCTCCAGATTAGAGTTGTCAAATCAAAAATCGGATAATAATCTATTGTAAAACTAGTGTAAAAACTAGATACTGCTTTGAGTAAGTATCGATACTGCACAAAAAATCCTGAAAGGGTTATGAATGATCTTTTTCATAACTAGTTTAAGACCACATGGTAACATAAAGAGAGTACTATTATTTTGTGTTGAAAACTGTCATTTATAAAAAATAATAAGTCATTGTTTTTATAACCATTGTTGTATCAAAATTGGTATCAAACTTATTCCTTTAGTATCAAAGTTCGAAATGTCGGCAACATTTTGAATAATTAAGAAACGCTGCGCACTAAGTTAGATTCTCGCTGTGAAGTGCAAGTTTTGTGACAAACTATTACTGATTAAAGATAAAAAAAACACAACAAACCCCATACATATAACTGTATATGCACAAGGTAATGATTGTTATGTGCAAAAACGAGGTTGTATTTACAAATGGGCCAGTAAGAGCAGTGAGTTAAACAAAAAAAATCCACCTTTTGAACTTTGCTGAAGTCCCCACTCAGCACAAGTCAACTCGTGCAGCACTGAACTGAAATATCCACCGAAAAGAGGAAGTGCAGTGTTACATTAGCCCTGTGAGACGGCTCTTGTCACGAGATGTGGCACACTGGAGGTTACACTTGAGTTCAATTAAGATAAGGAACAATTTTGCAGAAACAAGGGCTGCTCGTTTATGGATTTGGGCCATAATGGAAATAATGATTCTGCTAAAAGCTAAATTCATCCAAAAATAGAGTTATCATCATATATTTGTAATATTTTGTGATACATGTTTTTAAAAAGCCATTGTAGATTGTGTAGTGCTAAAAAAGCATCTGAAACCATATCCTTCTGCACAGATTTGTGTTCTTTCGGTCCCAAAAGGCTTTATTTGACTGGACAGCTGTAGAGTGAAATGGGGAGAGAGAAGGTAGAGACATTCAGCAAACGAGGCGTTGCGCACCCACACACGTGCCACGCCTTAAGCCACCTTTACCACAGAAAAGCACCAGTACAGAACTTAATTGTGTGTTGACCAACTTTTTGTAACTCATTGGTGCAATAAATGTATTCACATCAAAAAAATCACAAATAAAAGTCACAATTTTCCAAGCTTTTCTGAAAATCTTTGCTCGTTCTTAGCAATCTGTGGTAAGCTTTTCACAATGAATTCTGTTAATTTCGCACACACATAGACTACAACTATTGCCATCGACTTTGCAAATATACAGTCCTGAATACTTCGAATACTACGGATACAACTGTACATGTTCGCTCCCTGTGCCGTGTTTGGTCAGCTGACTCCGGGTCTTTTATTGCCCTCCTCTTTGATGACACGTCAGATTGGTTTGTCCAGTGCAAGCGGCACCGATGTCAGCCGTTCACCGTGTTTCTGGGCTGACGGTGAGAGGCTGTCAAAACCTCTCGTCTCGTCGGAGTTAACCATATTTTCACGGTCAACAAGGTGTATTATGTCGTGCAGAAGAATCACGTAACCAAAGCAGTGTTCAGAAACAAAGAACATGGAATACCAGTTCAAACGCAGGGCTGTGAAATGAATACACTTTTAGTCGTCGTTACAATTATGTTCCAACTTGACAAATCTAAACACGCACCACCAAAACTACTACGAAAGGATAACAAGTCTATTCTTCATAATTACTATATCAACTTGAGTAGAGGAAAACTGGAACGATATCTATTTGGCGCTCGATATTTGTCGCGGGAAACGTTTTGTTATTTCTTGGTAATACATTAAACTTTCAGCGGTAAAGGGCTGAATAAATCACACCGATAAGCGTCTGAAGCATTTAATTCTGCTCTTTTTAAAAAAATTCATTACAGTTCATGATTCTTACAACATGGTTCATTTGGAATAAGGTCTACGGTTACATCTGGGCGTTTTCGGCGGCGGCATTGATTGGTTCAGTGTTATCGTTTATTGTGATGTATCAAAATGTTATCGTGACAGGCCATTTCGTCTGCGCAAATGACTCCTGAGCGACTTTGCCAAATAACTTGAAGTAAAAGTATACCTGCGTTCGGTCTGGCTTGTTGTTATCTTCCCTCTCACCCCCTTTTTTTTTTTTTTACAAGGCCCCCGCACACCAGCGCCAAAGGATTAGCACGGCTCACACTTCCACTCACAAGGTGGAACTGAGAAAACAAAAAGGGAATAAAAGCCACATTGAGTGATTGCTGTGCACTAAAATAGGCTTTTGGCACAGGGCCAGTCCGTGCCTCCACATCGGCTTTTGTGTGGTTAGATGACTTAAGAGGGGCTTCTGGAACGAGTGAGAGGGGAAAACAGTGGAGGGGCAGTCAACAAGAACCAAGTGAGGCCATCATAAGAAAAGGAGGGGAAAAAGAAAGTGTTCACAACATATAGATTCATTCATAAACTTGTACAGTAGTTTCTTCAAAGTTTTGGTCGCGTAACGATCAGGGCGATCAAATAAGATCACAGTTACGTTTTAAGTTTCAACTGTTTTTGCCGTTATGAGAAGGGACTCGGCTCTCTTGCGATTGCCAAAACAAATCGATGCGCAGACACTAAAACTACTTGATACGCATTTGAACAGGTGTAGATACTGAGAGAAGTCGCATAAATGTAACGAAATGTGTCTTTTCCCTGCTCAAAAATGAAAGAAACAGCTAATTTTGTGTTTAAAAAGGTAGGATACGGTTAGACGCCTATAAAACATAAACATTCTACATTTAGTAGTGCACAAAGACGAGCATCTAAAGCCGACAGTTGCAGTGGTAATGGGCATGTGATGAATCAGATCTTATTTATTCAGCGTGATGTGTATAATTCATAAAAGCTCATTTGGGAAGCTGCTTAGAAGTGGAGAAATGGAGGGCCACAGGTTGGAGACCCTTTTATCATCATCGAAATCAAGTTTTTTTAGCACCGGGAGTAGATGATACCCAGAGTGCTCCAGTGCTGTTTTAAACGTGTCTTTGAGTACACTGGCTATACAAGTTATCTTTCTATAGCTTTCCATGCCAGATGCTGACTTGGTAACATGATTGGTTCCATGTGGGGTTACAATGAGGGCAGCAGTGTCACTGTGTCACTTCTGGGCAACGCAGTCGGCCTCAGCTCGGATCAGGAGATTAGAGGAGTTAGACTATTGGTTCATGTCGAGGGCAATTTTGTGGTCCGTCTGGGTGTTCTGGAAGTCAAACGGGCCGAGACAATTACATCGCGTTAGTGTGCTCTTATAGTTTGAGACACAACCCCAGACTGCAGTACGTGGAGAACATTTACGGTGTACAGTCGTAGCTTTTACCATTCAAAGTATGACGAAAAATAGTGTTTTATTACCTGCATTTTCTTGTTTCCATTGTTTGAATCAAAGCAAAGGATCGTTGCGTTATTAAAGTTGGAAAAATGCTGCGGTTGGAACGGTAATAGAATGTCATCTTGTAAAGTTCTAAAATGCATGGGATTCTTCAGTTATGCAGTTCAAATTTCAGTCTTCTCTCAAATGTGTGTATAATGTATATGCCCCCGATAAATGTACTCTGTGATCTCCATCTGAATTTGAAAATGCTCATCACAAATCTCATCGCAACCGCAGAATACAACACAATACAATAGGTGTTTGCTGTATAATGGACATCAAAAAATGACCGTCACTGTGGATATTTGTCGTTTTTCGTCAAATGATGTTGGTAGAGCCTAAACTTGCAACTGGATTTACCCAACAAAGGGCTAGAAATCAACAGTGAGGTTGTCGGTTTGCAAAAAAATGTCTTAGATACGCACACATTAGCCAAAACGATGCACAAAGGAAAACAAATAGACGTGGAAAAGCTGCCGCGTCTCTACTGGTAAGTAAGTCATCGCTCTGAGTTCGTTCGAGGCCAGAACTCATGATAACTATTCATATGGAAGCAGAATGTGTGGCTGTAATGTTGCCCGCGGTGCATTTACTGCCACGTGACACCGGTATGTGGGCGAGCGCCTCTGCGTTTCACCTGCGCTCTGTGTACACGATACCACTTAGCCCAACTTTGCAAACACCAAACGCAGTAGTCGCATGTCCTAATTGCCGTGGACGTCGCGGGCCAATGAGCCGTTAGCGTTCCACGGGACGGGCACAAAGGCGAGGGTGGAGGAAAGTGGAGAGGGGGCCTCCCGTGTCCTCGCTGAACCCAGGGTGTATACTGGGGCACATGTGTGTACTCGTAGCCCCGAATAGCCCCCTACTCCTGTGGCAAAAGAGGGTGTTCAAGTTCACGCCGTGTTTGGGCCCTCCGCATAATGGCGATGCGCGCTATCGAAATGAATCGAGCCTAATGAAATTCCACTGCGGTCGCTATGGAAACAGATTCAGGCTGAGCGGAGATGCACCTCACTGTGTGGACTTATTGCTTTATGAATTTTTAAATGCAGTGTGTATTTTTTAATCATAGTTCATGTCGTACAGGAACCTGAAATAGACTCAAAGTGCCAGCGATTTTTAGAAAAGTAATTAATTTGATGCAGGTTTTAACATTTATACAGGCTTTGGACTGACTCAAATAGTGTGTTAGTTTAAAAGGGCTTTTGAGACACACATCATGCATTGTTTGTGTTGTTTTTGACATTCGAACACTCTTGAGTGACTTTGATTTACTCATGTTTTAGAAAGTAAAAGGATGTATCTACTGAAAGCACACATTACTTTATATTATCTGCACGGCTTCTCTTCAGTTAGAACTCCATCTACTGGCAGCAGAGGGAATTGCAATGTGGAAATCGACAAAAGCTAGCTTGCCTCCGACATGCTAATGTAAGCACGCGGCTGTGATCAACGCCAGAAATGCGCCGAACGAAACAAGCAGCTTTAAAAAGACGGGATAAAAACAATAAATGAAGAGGTAACATAGAGAAGGAACGGTAACAATCTGATGATAAAAGTGTGTGCCATCTGTACTTCAAATTACTGATTGAATATTATGTTGAGGCTTCAGTTTACTTTGGATCAATCCATCAAGTCAAAGTCTAGAAAAAGGACCGGACTTTTGTAGCTGTTTGTAATTAGAGAAATGAGCGCACACTAGAAAGCGGTGATTTGCCGTGACAACCTCCGAAGAAGGAGAACGGGTTTAGCGATTTAAGAAAACACAATCTCGATGTGTCTTGACCGTAGAATGTAATTCAAAGGGATCATTTTGGGTTCTCCGTTTTATTGGGTTTTGATGCAGACGTGAGCTGACAAAGCAGCGCGCCATTTAGGACGAGCCTCATAATCTCCTCTTTTGCAAATCATTAATGAGCTTAAGTGGCAAACAGATAAACAAAATGCTCGGCCGTGTGCGTCCATAAGCCGGGACGCGGGAGCATGCATACGTAATGAGGCCTAATCACGTCAGACACGCAGCGGCGAAGTGGGTTACGCGGCCGTACCACACTCTTTGGATTGGTAAATAAAGAATAATCTACCGTAATGTTGAAAGAACGGTGATAATCTTTAGTCAATTAATTTATTTCATTTATTTTAACATATTTATAGAGGACTTCTGAGTTGTTGTATCAAGTTTAATATATTTTGGTTTATTTTTGCAGATTTTTTTGTTTGAAGCGCTACGAGCTCTTGCGACGTTTGTATTTCTCAAGTTCAATAGTTTCCTTATGGTAGCTCACTAAACAAAAAAAGGTATTAATCGACACTAACTAGACTTCTCATCGACCAATATTAGTGTTAGTTGACTAATTATTCATCTGTGATCATGAGGAGAAAGAATATTGGCATTGGTGAATATTTGGGTGTGAACAATGAGTTTATTCTGTCTTTACCGGGACGTTTATGTATAAATAGTTGTTTTTGTGAGCCTAGTCTTTTAGTTAAGTTTGTGTTAGTTGCGTGTTCAGGTCACAGAGACTTCTTCTGTTGCCATGACACGCCCTTTTAGTCCATAATTGATTCAAAGGGCATGTTGAAAAACGATTTATTTTACTGTTCATAGTTAAAATTGATTTCTGAGAACATGTGCATACAAAGCCACATTATAAATCAATAATAATCATAAAAACCTCTTTACTAAACGTCTTTGGTTGAAGTTGAGGTTTGATGTTGTCATAGTAAGTGTGTGTGGTTAATAAAGATACATAAAGTAAGAGTATTTCTCACGTTTCACTTTCTTCCACCTCTGTCAGGACTTTGTTATGAATTGCATCACTCGTGTGTGGGCGTCGGTTGAACATGAGAAAGGGGGCGTGGCCCGGCTGCTCTCAGAGTCACATGGTTGCTCTTGGCGCGGGAAGTGGAAACAGCTGGGGACTGGGCACTGGCTGTTGCCGGGAGAAACCTGCCGGAGGAGTGAATTTGTGCTGATTGTGTGACTTTGGGGCTGCACACAACGCACACAACGCACACAACGCACACAACACGCACACACAACGCACACAACACACACACACAACGCACACAACACACACAACGCACACAACGCACACAACACACACAACACACACACGCACACACACAACGCACACAACACACACACGCACACACACAACACACACACACAACACACACACAACGCACACAACGCACACAACGCACACAACACGCACACACAACGCACACAACACACACACACAACGCACACAACACACACAACGCACACAACACACACACACAACGCACACAACACACACAACACACACACGCACACACACAACGCACACAACACACACCGCACACACACACACACACACAACACACACACACAACGCACACAACACACACACGCACACACACAACGCACACAACACACACACGCACACACACAACGCACACACACACACACACACACACACAACGCACACAACACACACCGCACACACACACACACACACAACGCACACAACACACACACGCACACACACAACGCACACACACAACACACACACAACGCACACAACACACACAACGCACACACAACATACACACACACAAAAAGTAACAAAGTGTATCTGTATCTGCTCTCTCTCTCTCTCTCTCTCTTTCCCTCTCTTTCCCTCTCTTTCTTTCTCTCTCTCTCCCTCTCTCTCTATCCCTTCCTTCCCTCTCTCTCTTTGTCTGAGTCTCCCTCTCTCTCTCTCTCTCTCTCTTGTTTATTTATACTTTCAGATTATCTGTTCTTTCCCCCTCTGTGCATCACGCCTCTCCCTGTGTGATGCACATTCTGAGTCCTGATGGTTATTGCAGCTGACATCCTTCTGACAACACGTGCGTTACCCATTTATATTTCATTTATTTTCTTTACGTGGGTCTTGATCAGAGCATGTTGCAGCTGCTCAACAGACGAATGGCACCGGCTCAAGCGTGTCAGAAACCTGCACGTCTCCAGAGTGCGAGCGTGTCAGAAACCTGCACGTCTCCAGAGTGCGAGCGTGTCAGAAACCTGCACGTCTCCAGCGTGCGAGCGTGTCAGAAACCTGCACGTCTCCAGCGTGCGAGCGTGTCAGAAACCTGCACGTCTCCAGAGTGCGAGCGTTTTAGAAACCTGCACGTCTCCAGCGTGCGAGCGTGTCAGAAACCTGCACGTCTCCAGAGTGCGAGCGTGTCAGAAACCTGCACGTCTCCAGAGTGCGAGCGTTTTAGAAACCTGCACGTCTCCAGCGTGCGAGCGTGTCAGAAACCTGCACGTCTCCAGCGTGCGAGCGTGTCAGAAACCTGCACGTCTCCAGAGTGCGAGCGTGTCAGAAACCTGCACGTCTCCAGCGTGTGCGCATCGCGGTGAACGCGCTGTGATGGCCGGGCTCGTACTCTATCTGTTTTAGCGCCGTTTAGAGCAAAGAGCCTCACGAAAACGCAGAGCGCCCCCCTCGCTAATCCCAAACAGATGTGGAGTCCTGCACCATGCATCCAACACATGCGCGGGCCATTAGTGCTCGCAAAACTATCCCGTCTATTTGCAACCTACTGTTTAGTTATCCGGCATTATTACGCGTAACGCCGTTATCGCGTTTAATCAGTCCAACTGAGAGTGCACAGCTGCAGCGATGACTCGGAAGGTACAGACTTCACTGAGGTGTTTGGGAAGAGCATTTACCCCTGAACTCGACATGTTTGTTTGAGTTCAGCTCCGGGCGAAACACATTTTTAAACACAGATCGATCGATATGTGGGTTTTTTTCATGGCCAATACTGATATATTTTATAACCTGAAGCTTTTCAACTCCATTAACCTTTATTTGACCAGGTGAAACCCACTGGACACGAAACCTGGACACAATTATAATAAAGCAAAGAGACTTCGATCATCTCTGCCGATTATGTAGGACGAGTTTGATTTGATATTTGATTTGACGATTTGAAAGCACAAACTCTGTTCCTGTCTAAACACTACACTGCGTAGTATTCACACGACTCTCTTCACACTTAAGAGTTAAAACAAAGCTGTATGTTTTTCCTTTAAGCTGTCCAGCACAGGCCTAGTGTTTTAAGCCTGTGAATACGGCAAAAAAGTCTCAATATCCCTCATTTTCATCGAGGCGAGACCTTCTGATGGGGGTCTCGTTTAATTTTGGAGCTCTTTTGCACACGTTCAGGGCGTTCCTTGTCCGAAAACCTGCCCACACTTTAGCACAGTAATAATTCAACAGTTTAAGCTTCGCCAGCAGTGGTCCTTGGAGGCGGGGCTTGGCTACACGGAGCAGGCAGAAACAATGGGTGATACAGAGAAAGTACTGACAACAAATGTCACGTACGCGGCGGGTCACAGGAGGTTACGCTTCACCCACATCATCGGCAGCTCAAACAAATCCTCCAGTGTTGTGGAAATATGTCTTCAAAGAGATGCAATTCCACGTGAACAGAAAACTAATGCATGAATAATGTAGGGCTGCAACAATTAGTCAACGAAACACGAATATTCGATTGTAAACGATAATCATAGTTGTATTTTGATTACTAGAATCACTAAATGGACTGTATAAACTCAAAAACACATATAACAAGACCTTTTTATAACAAATACAGTGGCATGATTAAATCAAAATGTCAAAAAAGAACAAACCATGTAAGATATTAATCCATTTTACACTTTATTTGTATATATTAGGGTTATATAGGGTTATGACTCTCAGCTTTTATTTTGTTTGAAATGTGTTTATAAAATCAGAATACACATAGAAATTATTGTTTGATTAGTCATCTACTATAGTAATAATAAGAGACAGATTTAGCAAACCATCTTTGCAATAAGGCTATCACATTATCTTGTATTAATCCATTACCAGGCAGTTACAAACAGAAGGCAGATGGGTTTGGCACAGTTTCATGGTACAAGCATTTGTGTTGCATAATCTCAAGGACATTTGATTACTTAAGCCAGAACAGCCAAAACGCCTGTCATTTGTTGGCCAAGATTATACACATAAGATATAACATTATATTTATTACATATGATATTATTACAGTGTAATTCTGCATGTCAGTTTAGCTCACTGTATTTACCAATTTAATTATGCAGTTCACACACTTTTGCACAACTTCTTTAAGCTTGTTTTTCCACAAACGGCAGACTATGACTATCTGATGCAGACTCGCCAAGCACATTTTTGTCTTTACATAACCGTCCAGTGACAGCCCCTGACTGTGGCACCTGGTTGTCATAAATCCTTTTGCAGATTGCGACGTTGCTATGAAATGGCCCCTTCTCTTTTGTGCGGCTGCAGGACAAGGCTACAAGGGGCAAAGGGAGCCATAAACCTCGGGCGACCCCTGCACTTGGGCCTGCTCTTCTTTCCGGAATACTTTTTTTTCTCCACGTATCGCACAGAAATATGCTTTGTACTTACACACATGCACTACTGGGACGCTTTAGGCTCCATTATGTGTTGTTTCGTACCGTTTTTGCCCTTGGTCAAATCGGGACAGCGTCTAACTAGATCCTGTAGTAGTGCGCGTCGCATCGTCCCAGAGGGATTGCGCGTACCCTACTTCAGACAATTATCATCGCGCCCTTCCCCCGTTTACCTTTTACCGTAAGTTTTGTTCTAGAGCCGAGTGTAATTAATCATGCAGACGCCCCTCTGAGCTGAAAATGAATTGTGCCCTTTCTCTGCGGTCTATCGCTTTGTCCTTTCTTTTTTTTACCAAAGTTCATCCCAGGCCTCATCGGGCACTGTTTCTGACACCGACTTTCCTATTATAATGTCTTTTTTACTATATATTGTAGAACTTTATACACATGTTGGACTGTCGATCTTCGTTATTAGTCTGTGGTCATGTTTGAGTTGCCGGATGATAATGAACATTGAATTATATGATTATTTTTCCTCTCCCGTCGTCGTTATCAAGCCACGGGAGGCTCACAATCAGTGCTGACAGACCGCGGTTCTATTTTTAAATGCAGAAAGTGCTGGAGTGCTTTAAAAGGGCAAGCCGTTGGTCAACACGGCCAAGCGATTGCCCGTCCCAGCCCTGCGGAAAACCCAAACAGCATTCATTAAATACTGCTCTATTTGAGAGGCACCAGCTGACCATATTAAGTTCTACTCATGTGTCGACTGGCTGCGTCTTGGCATGTCCTGAATGGTTTTGATTGCATGTGGTGGGTTATATTTTGAGTCTTTCACACTCGAGATGATGTGGACTCAAGCAGAGTCTTACAATTCATTTGTCTTTTTTTTCGGTCATAAAATGATCGTAAAAGCTAAATAATAAGAGAATTGTGACTATTCTAGAAGCAAAATATAGTCTTTTTAATTCAATTTATAGTCCAGAAAATGCAGCTAAATGTGAAGAACTTATTGATCTGTCTGTTTTTGCCATATTAGCTTTAATTAAGTTTGATTTCGTAACGCGCAAGAATCCTACGAAAGTTGTTTGTGCCCCAGGTTGAAAAAGAGGTTTTGTTTTGAAAGTTGTTGTTTTTACCTGCTTCAATAAAGGATAATAAATCAATAAAAAGCCGGTCACAAACTTGAGAAATAAGTATCGTGTTGGACAATAGGACTGAAAGAAAATGAGAGATTTCTGTTGTTTGTAATCGTGTAAAATCCATAAATCGTGGTGGTTTTTACTCACAATAATCATAACACAAAAATGAGCAAAGACTGTCCTGTGACATGTGATATCTGCCAGGCCTAATTCTTTTGACAACAATGTTAAAAATGTCTTTGGCCACATTCACAACAGGCTGAGGGCCAATCCCGCCCCTCCTTTGGCTGCATCTGAATCGCTCTTTGTCCCAAACGTCGGTCTTGACCCGTCCACCTCGCTCTCTCCATTTATCTGTGAATGTTTGTGAGTCTTTGGCAACTTTTTTTTTGCCGTGCAGCTTTTAGGACACTGTGTTCTGGAACAAGCGTTGATAAAGCTCAGCGAGGATGTCCTGTCTCCTCTCTTCCCAATGTAAAACGTCCCCGTCCGTACAGAATATGTCCGCCGCACACATCCCGAACTCGGACAGCGTTAAGGTTTTGTGCGTTCGTCATGACATTTGATGCAACCCGCCCACGCATAACCACCCATGCACTGCAAACATGTAATAACTAGCCTTGCCTGGAGTGACCTGTATTCAGAGTATTCTTAATTTGAGTAACAGTAGTTTTACCAGGGTAGATTCATTTCACTGCTGACAAGATCATTTGGCTTGAAAGGAGAGGAAATCTACTGAAACACTGTCAGAAGCACCTTTGAACAAGTGAAATAATCCATGTCCATCAAGTAAATACAACGTCAATAGTTTTTGACATTAATATCAATCTGAAGTCATTTTAATGTCGAATTCCACCCAAGGAGATGCAGTAATTTAATTTATTCAAAGGTGATGCTCAACCTCAAACAAAGACAACCTAGACAAAGACCCAAATATTACTTGTGTAAAATATGTAAATACAGTATAAAAACCTTTCAATAACATCGTCCTAAAATATTATCATGAGGTTTGTGAATCTGTGTCACATTTCCCTCAGCGCTGGTTGTACTTGTCTGTACATTTATCATCCTGTAAATGAGTGAGTGTATAATCCTCTTTTAATGTTTTATTCTACCCATTAGCTCAGAGGTGGGCAATTATTCCCCCCCAAGGGCCATATTCAAATCCAGGCATGTGGCGAAGGGCCAGGCTGCAGTCATTGGTGTTACAAACTCTTATCATTATGAGCACTTTTCTGTCAAATATAAGCTAAGTGATTTATTATTTCATTCATGCCATATAATTTTTATTAAGGACAGACACTAGAACATGCTCACGAGCTGCACATGCCCAGCTCTGCATCGGACAATCATTAGCTTGACCAGAACCCTTATTTATTTTTTCCCTCCAAAGTAAATTGTCACCTTCAGCTCTGTTTGTGAAGCGCGGGAGGAATGAGGTGACCTACAACTCCCGCTCAAAACACGCTGACCCATTGAACAAACATGTGACGGACCGTGCCTCAACCACGGAGCCGCGCCATTGGCCGAAGGAGAGGGGCTGGGTCGTCGCCTCCCACGCCTCCGGCCCGACTGATTGGAGCGAACGCATCTGTAAACAACGCCGTTCTTTTGAGCACACGGCCTTGCCTAACACTGACATAGTCAAAGAGGGAGAAGAGGGCTGTGAGGACAGGTTTACAAAAGCTGCTCAGGAATCAAGTATTTGAGGTCAAAAGTCAAAATCCTCGGAAGTGTACTGTGCGT
Organism: Eucyclogobius newberryi; assembly: GCF_026437365.1. Lineage (NCBI taxonomy): Eukaryota > Metazoa > Chordata > Actinopteri > Gobiiformes > Gobiidae > Eucyclogobius > Eucyclogobius newberryi. The sequence continues at coordinate 30,214,213 of NW_027315723.1, read as the reverse complement.
TTTATGTGTTTGGGGAGCACACTAGTGTAGTCCGGCTCGTTTTAATGCAATTATCTTCCAAATAAAGGCGTGTGGCTGTTGTGTTGGAGGGGATTTCACACGAGTTGGGGACATTTTGGAGCTTTTGAAAGATTTTGAGAGACAGAAACGCCATTCATTAAGTTTGTATTTGTTTACGCCTCGTGATAAAGCGGTCTGGTTGTTTGGTGGAATTTCCAGTTTATGGGAAAATGCACAAACCATTGTCAATCGACTTGAACCGTAGCGTGATAAATGTGTACTTTAGATGGAGAGCAAATACTTTACAAGACGTTATCCGTTCCTAATATCCCACACTGTTTGTGGATGAGAAGAGCGATGTATTGTAATTTATGAATTTATGAAGATTATCTCCCCCAAAATGCTTCTAAATGTACAATATTCTTTAAAAAGTGAGCTGCAATAAATAAATAACACTAAGAAACACTTATTTTAAATCTATAATGAGTCATAAAAGTTATTTCTACTGCTCAAATCTTCAGAAAAATGATAAAAGGTCTCCCACTGCTACAAAGAAAAGCTCTCGCAATAAATACTGACCACCAAATTATGTTTCTTTGTATCATTTATTGAACGATAAGTAGATAAAGTAATTGGCGTGACGTTAACTATAAAATCTCTATATTTTCAAAGCTAAAATAAAGTAAACTAGTGGAGCAACCCTCTGCTAGCTGCGAGAGAACGTGACCGTTGTGTAACCCTGCTCTTGGACAGACACTCAGACAAATGTTCCTGATCCCATTTGCCTTGGAGGATGTCAAAAGGGGGGCGAGGACTGGCAGCGGGACAGTAACATAAGCAGCCCGCCCTCCCCCTGCCAAAGCGGCTCCAGCGCCTCCTGCCAGCGTCCACGTTCACAACACACAAACACACACAGCCAAAACATACAGCGAGCAGACCGAGGCGGGAGGGAGGGGGCCGTCCAGCTGCTGGCCGGGGCGCGAACATATGATTGAAGGGAATGGAATGTTCTGTCTGCGCTCCAGTGAGAGGAGAAGGGGGCCGGGGGCCGGGGGCCAAGGGGGGAGGAGGGCGGGGCGGTAAGCAGAGTCCCAGAATAAATAACTGTCCTCGCTCTGGTTGTATTTATAAACCACTGGTACATGTCGAAGCCGCGCATTCCTCTTCGCCGCGACTTAACTAAACACGCACTAGTCACCTCCAGCGCAAACGGAGAAACCGCTAGATTAAACGAGCCCTGAGGTAATTGCAGTGCAGTGATGGTTAGATTTGGCTGTTTCGACACATGCTGAAGGTTATATTCAGGCTTTCACTTTCATCACACTCAAAGGTAACGACTACAAAAGGTTTAATACCTGTTTTAGCTATATTGAAGCACAGTGGTGAAAGGAGCGCTCAGTTTTGTTGAATAAATACATAAATACTACAGATTTGTGTGCAAAAATGACTCCAGCTAAAGTGTCACGTTCAAGTAAAAGTAAAAAAAAAGAGCTGTTAGACATTTTAAATGTTGTGATTTCGGTAAAGAATTGTACAGATCTATGGTCAAATTTGACACATTTCTTAATTTTTGTAGTGAATTTGATGTATTTATTTTGTTCGAACATTAGAACTGTAATCAAAACCACAGGATTGCGTCATGCTTAAAATAACTTAAAATAACACATTTAAAAGTGATTTCTACTTTTCAGTAGTTTAAAACATTTAATGGATTAAAAAGTACAGATACTTTGTTTCAAATGTGAGTAAAAGTAAAAAGTATCCACTGTAAAAACTACTTAAGTAGTACCTAAAGATACTTACTTTCCACCACTGTATTAGCTCAAAGAACCTTTACATTAAGTCTGTCTTACACCAAAATGTTAGTTATTGAGGTTATAGTTAGTTATAGTTTGGACTTCCCTGATCAAGTACTATTACTTTTAGTCAAAGTCACTGCTATTACTACAATCCTTTCTATAGAAGCTCTATTACTTATTGTCTACTGCAGTGCTTCCCAAAGTGAGGGTCGGGGCCCCTCGGAGGGTCACGAGCTGGGGCTCATGAGATGACTAGGAAGATGTCAATTTTATAATCATGACACTGTACATAATGTATTATTACTTAAAAACTGTATATTTTAGTTAAATGAAGTCAAATGACTTAAAAATCCACTGAAATAAACACAATTTAACCTGATTTTAAATGTTTTGCAACTTGATATTACCACAGATGACAGTTTAATTTAGTTGGTTGCACAGTTTGGGGGCCTGAAACCCCTGGTCTACTGTAACTACTTGGATCATTATTTAGACATAAAACACGCTTGCTAAAAGTAACTTAAGAATGTGCTTAGTTACTTCACTCATCAGACCTGCTCAATAATTAGTACACAGAAGTTCTTAAAAAGTAAAAATAAGTAAATGAATGGTGCTCAATGAACAACCTGATGTTTTTGTCTAAATGTGTCTAAGAAGGGGCCGTCACCACAGGAGACAGGAGTGTGCGTGACCCTCATTGTTGACACTCACCTCAGATTAGTCCTGCTTTACATAACGCCTGATAACGACCGGTTATGTTTGGCAAAGACTCACACAAAACCGTCAGAGGTGTGAAGTTCTGTCCAATGGCAGATGTGTGTCGTGGGCGGGGCTGAAAAAGTGCGACCCCTAAAGCCCTTTGACCCCTGACCTGGCGTGTTGTCCTTGTCCGGCTAAATCGGCGGCTGCTCCGGCGGAGGCAGGAGCGGGCTCTGCTTCTCGTCCTTCAGACCAATCACGCCGCGGTGACGCTCCGTGTTGTATCCGGGTGATGAAATGCACTTGCAACGCCGGGCTGCCTCCGCACTGCCTCGCTACCTCTACCAGTCCAACCAATCGGAACGCAACTTTCCCCCGCTCACCATCCAATCAGAAAGCTCCGGCTTCATCCTCTCGACCGGCGACAGGGTGGATTTTGAAAGTGACCTCTGGCTAGGGAGGGGCACTTTATGTTCTGTGTGCGTTTTGGGTCTTTTACCCTTTTGAAATGTTAATTTACTTAGATTTATGTAGACGGAAACACGGAGAGGTAGTACTACACTTTTGGAAGATATTTCACTTGTTAGAGCACATTCCCAGCTGCATACTTTTGCATCTACTCGAGTAATGTTTTTGTCTTGAAGTAACAGTACTCTCAGTTCCTCTTCCCACTGTGAGTAAATCAAAGTGACAAAAGTTTTATATTGACAGTATGATTTGAATATGTGTGTCCTTTTCGTGTCCATCCTTTGAAGATACCAGATTTTGTGCATTCTTTTATGATTGGTCCTTCTAATTACATCAACTTCATATTATAGATGAAATGTTATTTTCAGACTGTTACTCTGACCGAGCTATCGTTTCCCCAAATATATTTAGTAATTTCATTTGTCCACTACATTGTACTTGACTACAACTTGTACTACAACTTGAGTTATATTATTTTCAAGCTACATTACTCTTACTTAGAGGTGGGTAATACAAAGATATTGATCTATATTTAGATTAGATTTTGTCAATGTTGTTTTGAAGATAGAAGAAAATATGCAAGTTTATAGTTAAAAAATATACTATACAAAAGGTGATGATGTACACTTTAATATAAGGGCATAAAGGTGATATTTTTGCACTTTTGTGATTCATTTTACAAACTTTTCCCAGATTTCTGATAATTAAACCTCCAACTAGTATGTTTACAGACACGTTTTAACACACTGGACTGACATAATATCGTCGAGATGACAATCATCCCAAAAATATCAAGCTATACATTCTTGTCCACATCGCCCACTCTTACTTAAGTGCAATTTGTTGGCTACTCTACCCACCTTTTGGATACACAGCTCCAGGAAAGAAGTGTCATAACTTAGGGCAGAAAAGGGAGTAGATTCCATAGTGTAGTGGGTGACGTTGATGAATGGTTCCCACATGTCGGTGATGGACATAGAGTCTCTGTTGTGGAGAGAGTTGGCTGCAGCTGGCCGGTGCGTGCACATACATCACAGCTGGGGCCTCTCCCATAAACTTTGCCCATAAGGCTCTTCGCTCACTCCAAAAATGTAACACAAGTGAACCTGGAACCCAAAGCACTCAGTTTAGCACGCCTCATACGACCCACTCTCACTTCGTCTCAATGTGTTGGAAAAAGTCTTTATCCAGGCGTTAAGCTGCTTGTGAAACCCAGCCACAGATAAAAAAGACGATCATATAGTAAGTTTTAATCAATTACATTTAAGATGGGATAAGATAAGGTTTATTTGTCCCACAATGGGGAAATTGCAATGTTGCAACACAGATTAGGCACAGAAGTATACTAATAAAGAAACAGAAAATTCTTATAAAAACCTCTTATACTCTTAATAAATCATAAATCATTCGCCTCACAGCAAGAAGATTGTGGGGTTTGATTCCCGCGCCGCCGTTGAGTGCTGAGCTTGTATGTTTCTCCCTTTTGTCTGGGTGGGTTTCTTCCAGGCTTTCCGGTTTCTCCCCCCGTCGAACCAAAACATGCACAACAGGTTAAAAACCACTGCCCAGCCACGGTAGTCCTGACCACGCCCGCTCCTCACAGTTTGCTCTGAACTATCCACACATTGTTTCTTGTAACACGGTCTGGAGTCATTCATGCAAGGCGTTTCTCAATCAAATGTTATTAATACAAAAACACTATTTTTATGAATTATTCAGACTGTCTACATCTGCTCCATTGTTCAGAAAGCACAACACTTTGACATTATTCATGGTAAGATCCATTGTATTTCTGTCTGCATGTATAAGTACGTGCATATGTCCAATGCTTTGTCCAGAGTTTATAACGGCTTTTTATATTCTTCAGACGTTCATTCTTATTCAACGAGACACTTTATCTTCACTTGTGCCAAACTAAAACTAATCAAAGAACACTTACGTATAGACGGCCTTAATCTGAACTCCATTTCCACACTTCTTGATTCTTTTAAAGGACAATTAAAGCTGATGTTAATTCATACAAATACATAATATGATATTTAATTGGCTTTCCTGTTCATGCCTGTTTGTTAGCAGCTTGTTTTAGGGGAGATCAGATGGTCTTCTCACTCTGTCCTGCACAATCAACATTTTTGACAATGTTTTTTCATGTATGTGCAAATAAATCAATTACAAATTGCCCTACAGGTACAACAAAGCAGGGCTGTAGTCGATTAAAGACATTTGTGATCGACTTAAGACATGCATCGATCAGTCGGCTAAAACAAACATGGAGTGGCACTGGCAAAAACTCTTAAACCTGTTAAATAAAACTCCCAAATCTCAAGATAATTGCATGCTTTCTCCTTTCTGTTGTTGCGAGTGAAAATCCTTTAAAATCCCTCAAAGTAATTAGTCAACTAATAAGAATGTAGGCCGACACCATCGACCGATTCATTGACTAAATGACGACAACCCTACAATAAAGAATAAAGAACAGCAATAAAAAGTGAATTGTACTCGCACAAAACCACTGTTCACCAGCAATAGTTGAATGAGAATGTTATGATCCTTCTTACACTTGTTTGAACACTCATTAAAACACTCAAAACGTTAATCAACCCGATCCAATTCCTCACTAGAACTGCCTCAACATGAGCGTTTGTGCTGTTGTAAATGGAGTAGTCCCTTTTTTATTTAGGTGCAGGCCATGTAAATGTGGAGTTATGAATCAGAGCGCTGGCCTCTCTGAGCTGTTTTATTAATGGCCACGTGGAAACCTCAGAGGAGCAGCTGCACTATGTAGTAAGCACAACTAATAATGTAGCGTCTGTGTACTGTCACCTATAGGCCGACCCGTAGCACAGGATGGAGATACTGCAGCTTTACTACCACAACTCTGCCTCTTAAGAACCGTGTAACTTGGCGTTTTCAACAACAAACTAGTCTATGCCATGTCCAAGATGTTTAACTCTCAGTTTGGGTTTTGTCTTCAACGTGTCGCGCAAACAAATCCAGTTTTTGCCATTGACTTTTAAGAGAACCACTAAGGAACTTTTTTTGTTTAATTCTAGGTCGTTTTCTGTAATAAACCTGCATACTTTTCTCTGCCAGCACCTGCCTGTTGCTAGAGAACCCAACGCCAACTCCTGTTTACATGTCCTGGCAGCTGGAAAGAATGACCGTATGTGTGTTTGGATGTTTTAGCATTACGTCATGTCTTTGGAGATGCAAGCTAATGGTAAACATTGGTCTCCGTGGTATCCCATTCTCATCTTACCTCACTCCGTCGCAGTCATCCACCTTGGGAAATACACACACACACACACACGCACACGCACACACACGCGCATCTATTCATAAGCAATTGCTGTTTTCTTTAAGGCTAATGCAAAGTTATCGTTAGCGAGCGAACACCACAAATGGCATTCTTCTTGTTGACAGTGAATTGAAATCTCTTTGACCTCTTCAAATCGAGCCTCCCGATTGTGCTGCGTTTGACCAAGAAAAACAATCTATACCAAATTCCCTGTAAAGATGGGGCCCTACTTCTTGGAAAGCAATATTGTGATTCCCACCAAAAATGTTGGCCCTCGTCCTCTCGGTCCCAGAAATGTGTTCTGTTTTAGTGAGTTCAAATATACATAGAGAGAGGGACTCGGGGAGCAAAGGGATGTGTGCTTGTTGTGGAGGCCGTTTGCTTGTTTATATGAGGAGACATTACATAGGCCTGGAGTCCCTTAGCTGCATGTTTTTGAAACAACGCAAAGGGAGGAAGACAGAGCGCTGCGCAAGAACAAATGAAATAACAACACCATCTAGTGCAATGAAGACATTGTTGATTTAAGACAACATATATATAGATGGATAAACATTGGTTGTTACGACATCAATTTGACACAAAACTTTGTAGGCTCCATGTTTCAACCAGCCTATAGCAATTTTGTCAACCCTGTTCATGTTTGTTTACTTACTTAACCTTACTTACTTACTTAGTTAATTCTCTCTGACCTGGTCCACAGCACATACACTGTTTTAAAGTGCTCCTTAACAGAGCGCCCCCCTCTGCACCAGAAGAGAAGGTGATCAATACACTGATGAGTCACACATGTTCTACTCTGTGTTCTTATGTAACTCTGAACCGTTGTACAGGCTTTTCACTACAGAATCAATGCTTGACCATAACACACAGCATTTCCCCCTTTGTGTCCACAACACAAAAGCAAAGCTGGGAACAATGCACACATCAGAAGCTTCTGTTTGTTTAACTTTATTGTTGAGATTATTGAAGCAGTTGCTTATTTTCATTTTTCATGTCAATGAGCTCAATGTTCAGCAGTAGCAGTCGTGGTGTATGGATCCGAATTGTGTCTCAAGAGGATTGTTCTCTCAATTATTGAATGGTAAATAAAGAAGAACAAGTCTTAATTTCTTTCATTCTGTGTTTCAGAACTCCATCCGGCACAACCTGTCGCTGCACAGCCGCTTCATCCGAGTACAGAATGAAGGCACAGGGAAAAGCTCCTGGTGGATGATCAACCCTGAGGGAGGAAAGGGAGGCAAGGCTCCCCGCCGCCGAGCCGTGTCTATGGACAACAGCAACAAATACACCAAGTCTGCCCGTGGCCGCGCTGCTAAGAAGAAGGCTGCCCTCCAGGCCGCGGCCGCAGCAGCAGGAGAGGGCGGTGACAGTCCCTCTGGCCTGTCCCGTTGGCCCGGCAGTCCCACGTCACGCAGCACAGAAGAGCTGGATGCCTGGACCGACTTTCGCTCCCGCACTAACTCCAACGCCAGCACCATCAGTGGCCGCCTGACGCCCATCCTGGCCAACCCTGAGCTGGACCAGGTCCCAGACGACGAGCCCCCTCTGTCGCCTATGCTCTACAGTCCAGGCAGGGCGTTGTCACCTGGCAACGGCACAGCCAATGGGAAGGGAGCACCGACAGAGTTGCCCCGCCTCGCAGACCTCACAGGTACCATGAATCTGAACGATGGGCTCACAGACGACTTAATGGACGAGCTTTTGGAAAACATCAACCTGGTGCCAACCACTACGGGACAGCCCGCAAACGGGTCCTCGGCGTTCAGCTTTGGAACCAAACCAAACGGACTAGTCTCTTCCTCCTCCACCTCGCCCGCTGTGAACCCTTCCACTAATGGGAGCAATGGGTTCAGTAACTCCATCTTTGGCCCGTCCTCCACAGGGTCCACACTGCGCCCCTCTCCCATGCAGACCATCCAGGAGAACAAGCAGACGTCCTTCTCCATCACCTCGCATTTTGGCAGCCAGACATTGCAGGACCTGCTGAACTCGGACAGCCACAGCCACAGTGATGTGATGATGACTCAGTCTGACCCGCTCATGTCCCAGGCCAGTGCTGCAGCTGTAATGTCCCGCCGTGGCCTTATCTTCCGCAATGACCCCGTCATGACTTTTGGGACCACTGGAGTTCACAACATCCAGGGGCAAAGTAACAACCAGAACGCACTCCGGCCCATAAATGGTCTGACTCTGAACAATGAAGCGAACATGTTGGCTAATGCTAAGCAGCTCCTGAACTCTCCTCTTGGAGGGAATGGCTCGTCCTCCATGCAGATCGACACCTCCATTTTCATGAACGGGACCGTGTCTAACGGGGGCCCTCTGAATCAGGACCGCTTCCCCACAGACTTGGACCTGGACATGTTTAATGGGACCTTAGAGTGCGATATGGACTCCATCATCAGGAGCGAGCTGATGGACGCAGACGGACTGGACTTTAACTTTGACACTTTGGTCAACTTCACCAGCACCAAACAGTCGTCCCAGAGCTGGGTCCCAGGCTGAGCAAGAGTCAAGTACCAAGCACAGCAGGTAGGAGATCACATGGGAAAGAATCAATACATTAAATACAAACTGATCTCCCTTTTAACAACAATTATTTCCATTCCTCAGGTCTAAGCTGTGTGGACGATCATTGACATCCTTTTGCCAAACCTGCCATCAGCACAAATGAAATAATCCCTGTTTACAGACACTTAATGCTGAACATCAGCCTCCAAAACCTCCTGTGAAACGACACATAAACAAACTGACAATGACAGAGTTATGCAATTTCTCTCAGTCCTGTTGGAATCCAAGGTGTTTCAGGTGGACATAAAGTGAAGAGGAAAAGATACCTTACAGTTGTTCCCAATGAAGATTCAAGTTTAAAATGGAGAAGTGATGTGTTGTGTTGGACACAAGAAGAATCTCCCTGTGTTTTTATCCTCATGATTATAAATGTTCAGTGTTTTGTTTGATAGACACTTTCTGTTTTATCCATTTTTGACATCATACCCATCTGTACAAAATGAAAGAAATGCAGGGGTGAAAGTTATTTTATTTGTTTGCCTTTACTACTCAAACACACAGATAAATCAGTTAGAATTTGGTTTTGGTAGAATTCATATAAATTCAAAATGTACAGGCAGTATATTCAATCATGTTCAATCAGGATCATCGTGTTTATTTTAAAAATAATGAATTTTTTAATGCATTTTAAGCCCGACTCACATTCAGCCACTCTTCTGAGCATTATTAATTGAATTCTGTAAGTCACTCAATTCCCTTAAGAAAGCTTATATGTACAAAGTCATGTTGTTTGGGTCATATGTTTTAACCACAGCCTATTTAATGAGAACTGACACTTAACTCCTGACTGAGGGTGGAACTTATTAGTCTCCCTGTCGTACCGGGCTGTACCAGCTTACTTTCACCCCTGCACATATACACATATACACATATATATATATATATATATATATATATATATATATATATATATATATATATATATATATATATATATATATATATATATATATATATATATATATATATATATATATACATATACATGATAGTAACAGCCTTAGGACGTAAAATGCACTTCAAAATTAGCGCTTATAAACTGCTAAACTCCTAAAGGCAGAGTAAAATTTGCTTAAACATATTTTTATTTGTTGGGGGGAAATTAACTGTAAAATTGTCCAAAATACTGGATTTATATGAATGCATATTTGTACAGAGCAAATCAGGAAGGAAAAACTATCTTTGTTTTTATGAGATTTATGATTACAGCATATGATGTAGCCAAAATATTAGCTGTGTTCTTGGGTTTGTGAACATTTCCACAACAGGTGCTACTATGTAAACAGTGTTGACTCCTGTCCTAAAGCGTAAAGCATTTTAAATCAGTTTATTTTCAGCCCGGCCGTGACCGCTGCAGCAGCCAGATGCAAAGGTCAAGGGGCACAAGGATTCTTAGGCTCATTCCTGAAGAAGCCATTTTTCTCAAGTTCATAATATGTCAATAAGCTACTACTATGTCTATGTATATTGCCAAATTACTTGAAAATGAACAGTAGGATCTGCTGGCAGCCAAATCACATTCACATACACACACACGCACACAGATTTACTTGATTTCTTTGTGTTACTAAGAACCTTTTTTATGGTGTAATAAGGCAAGACCTTTATCAAGAGGATGCTCTGGTTATCATCACATAGATTAATCATGAAACCAATCATTCTGAGGGGAGAAAGTTTGAAACGCAATTGGATGGGACAAAGTAATTGTACTCGTGTAAGAGTATCATGTTTTCCTTTTTAAGATAGCGCAAGGTATGTTGTAGCAATAGATGACTATACCAAATGAGTTTATCTTGAGTGCCAGGGCGCCTCCTATTTGTGTTCACTTGCCTCCTCAAAGCCTCAGCATCCCACTGGCTTCCTCCTCTCAGTGATCTATAACAGAATCAAGTCAGCAGAATTGAGGAGCAGCCCTCGAATCGGCTTGTTCAAACTTGTATCATCCTTAAGGTGGCTGGTTCTTTGCGGCGGGGGGAGATATTCCAGTCCAAAATGAAACGTAAGCAACAACACAAAGAAATCAAATGCACTTTTTTTTTTTTACACACACACACACACACACACACACACATACACACATACACATACACATACACACATACACATACACATACACATACACATACACATACACATACACACATACACACACACACGCTGACATATGAAAACACGTACCAGGGATCCGTGTTAAGCTCTGCTGTTTTTACATCTTGTGGGTAGGGTGACCACCTGTCCCTCTCTTTAGCCTCCTGTCCCACTCTTTAGCCTCCTGTCCCACTCTTTAGCCTCCTGTCCCACTCTTTAGCCTCCTGTCCCTCGTCCCATTCATTTAGAGAGCACATCGCACTTGTCCACCGCTGTCGCATTAATTCCAAGCTCTTTTTGCAGAGAAATCCACACTCTTTGGGTGCACTGGCTTTCAGTGTTGTAATACATCGGCACTATTGCTATTACAATCTCTCTCTCTCTGGGCGTTACGACTGATACGAATCCATACGGCTTTACTGTGGTTGCTATCTATGAGTCCATCATCTGCTCTTATTACAATTTGAGGTGGTCACCCTACTCGCGGAGCCTTTTATGCATTATAAATACTCAGGGGGGTTGAAACAAATCTATAGGTCTTTGAAACAGAAAACAAATGCTGTGTTGTGAACTTGTGACCTGTGAACACGACGGAGAGAGAGGTTTTCATTTTATGACATTGATCTTCCCTCCACCCTGTATTTTGTCCACATCTTCGACGAATGAGCCCATCCATTTCCCTCCACGGTGCATACAGCACGTTAGCCTGTATGCATGTATATGTATTTATGCATTATGATTTGTGTAAAAATGCATATATACTCGCTCGCTGTTTCGTCCTTTGTGAACCTGTATCGTTTGTACTTGAGACCTGTTTTTTGGATTTGTCATGCCTCTGAAGGGATGGGTGAAGAGTTATGTTACACCTGTGTTGTAGGAGGGAACACTGTTACTACCAGCCTTGTGAGAAGAAAAAAAAAAGACAAAAAAAACACGGTGAGGGGGAGAAAAAGAGAAAAACCCCACCGATGTTGTAGCATCTGGAGACCCTCGTGCCATGGAGGGTCCGCCCTTGTTGTGTATAATAGTGTACAGATGTGTGCATAGTACTTTGAAACCAGGCTTACAGCAGAGTGCATGGTCGGCGAGGGGGGGAACGCTACCGTGTGATATGAGGTTCAGTGCATGACGGAAAATTTGCCATGGTGCCGTCCCTTTAGGTTTTCAGGAAGAACAGTCTGTATTGTTTTTTTTGTGTGTGTGTTTTTTTTTTCTCTTTTCAGAAATACCAAAAAAAAACACCCTCCGATACTCGCTGTCGTAACGCGAGGATGAAAACATCAGAGGTTTATTTTGGCACAAGTAATGTCATATGTCCTATACCGAGTACTGACGGGGGCATCACCTAAACAGTGAAATGCATGTGAAAATTCCTTACAGTGAACTGGGTGTGTATGATAATAACATATGTCTGTCAGTACTTGTTATAGGATCGATCGCTTTTATAATAGAAAGACTGTTATCCACTTCTTTTTTCACTACAATCACACGTCGATCTGTGTATAAGTGTAAAGTGTCTTTCCTCTTTTCACACATTCACACCACAACTGTTTTATACCGGCACAATTTCACAAATCACATCTCGGCATATGCAACGCTGTGAGAAGCAAAAATAACAACAGCAGCAGCAACAAACTGACAAGACATACCACTAGATACTTTAATATCACGTCTTTTTTGTCGACTTCTTGTTAAGAAAATCCTGAGGCCAGCTTTAACTCCATCCTTTGCCCTTCGAGTTTTACACTTTGTAATTAATATAGCTTCTTCTCGACTTGATGTTAGTGGGTATTTTTCCTGTGTATTCCATTTTGAATTGTAATCTAGTTTGTATAAGAAATGGTGCGCATGTAAATAAAGCTCGGTGAGGCTCCATACACTTATTGTGAATGTCTTTTTTTCAATGAGGTTTTCTGTGACCCCTAGTGGACAGTTGTAGTTTCGGGGTTACAGGGGTGGGCGATATGGACAAAAAATTATCTTTATATAGCGATAGACATCATGTAAAGCCAATGGATATTTGTTAAAACATATTAGTTGAGGTTCAATTATCAGACAATTGTGAAATGTATGTCAAAGTAATCACAAAAGTGCGGGAATACCACCACATACCTTTATTTGAACATTTACAACACGCATTTTTCTTTGTAATCCGCTCTTTTTGAAACCTTTTAAAACGATATACTCGCAAATCAAATTTTGCATATCTTCAAAACAATCACAATATTTTCTACATTTCAACATACCGTATTTTCCGGACTATAAGTCGCACCGGAGTATAAGTCGCCTCAGCCAAAAAACGCATACTAGAGAAAAAAAGATATATAAGTTGCACTGGAGTATGAAATGTGGTTGCAAGTGTGAAAATAACAAATAATATCACGTATAAGTTGCTCTGGAGTATAAGTATATAAGTATAAATAATTAAAAGTATAAGTCGCACCTCGGCCAAAACTTTGAAAAAAGATGCGACTTATAGTCCGGAAAATACAGTATATATTTTTCTAGATCAAATATATGTGTACGTAAGTTTCTGGTAAACTGGAAAACTGTTCTATGATTAGAGAAACCTGAAAAAAGTTGATGACATATTCAGTCCAAAGTTTGATTTAATTCTGACATGAAAAAGCTGTGACGTACATCAGATAAATAAGCAAAACGTGTTCTTTTCGTTTGTTGTATAATAAGTGCAGTACGGTCCAAGGACTGGCTGCTATGAAAGGAATTCCTCGGCCTCTGCTCTACACATGCTGCCAATTCACAACTCACGCTAACTTAGTTCTGCCCGACACGCACAGCCCCACGCTGCCAGCTCTACGTACATCTTCTGTCAGCCTATAGTGACTCAAACGGCAGAACAACACAGTGTTCTTCTCAAATTCCTAGAAATTTCCCTTGAGCAATATTTGTTATTTGGCTGACTGCATTAATGGAAAGCAGACATACAGCGAGTCTCTGAAACCGGACACCGACTGGAGTATTTTTGAACCCTTGTTACAAAACATTAGGATGGAAATGTACTGCAGAGAGTTGGGCTACTGAACCTGGGTCACAGTAAAAGTACTTGTACATTTCCATTTGTAAACATAGGACTTCCTAATTGGTCCTGAGGCTAAGGTGATTAAAATAGACACTGAAGCCGGCGCCTCATGACTCAGGCAGTCAGGCCAAGAATGGACTGACTGCCACTCGGAGATTCTATAATAAATATGAATAATTGATTAAATGTATCTTTAAGTACACATTTACAACATTCTAAAGACCATACACTATTAATACGTCATAATACTGACAACACATTGACATATTTATTATAGTTGAATGATGGAACATATAAAACAATGCAGTAACTTTCTTGTCACGGATACTTTGAGTTACATTAAGACTTGTGTTAGTCACATTTTCTCTTCTTTTGAGTGTGCGGTGTGTGAAGCGAGACGCTGTATACAGGCCTGTAACTCGAGCACATACTCACGCACCACAAGTGTTAGTCAGCGTGACCTGCCAAACCATGTCAGGCAGCAGCTTTCAAAGTGGCTCTTTTATTTGTCCTCAGCACAACCTCAAATAAACAGAAACTGTTACATGACACTTGAGACAGCATATTCAAGCTATCAAAAAAATAAGTTACTGGTAGATGAAATCATGAGAATATTTGGACTGTTTTGTTCTGGTAGAATGCATGATTTTGAAAGTTTTTGCAATCAAAGTGCCAATATAGATATGTATACCATGAATACCATCCATCCATCCATCCATTTTCTACCGCTTGTTCCCTTTCGGGGTCGCGGGTGACTGGAGCCTATCCCAGTGACTTCGGGCCTTAGGCGGGGTACATCCTGGACAGTGGCCAACTCGTCACAGGGCCAACACAGAGACATAGACATTACAGACAGTTCACGCTCACATTCATTCACTAGGGCCAATTTAGAGTCACCAATCTTACCTAACACATGCATGTCTTTGGACGGTGGGAGGAAGCCGGAGAACCCGGAGAGAACACACGGTAACACGGGGAGAACATGCAGACTCCACCCAGAGAGATCATGTGATGTTGGTCTGGTCCGGGAATCGAACCCATGATCTCCTTCTTGGGAGGCAAGAGCGCTAACCGCCACCGTGCATCCCAAGGTAAAGAAATAACATCTTCATGGAGACAAGAAGGTGGCCCACCCGAAAAGTTATACATAGTGCACCTTTAAGTTTTTGTTTCATTTAATATATTATTAATTTCATTTATCATTACTTTCAGATGGTTCATTTTATATCAATGCGTCTATTGACAAATGTAATGTATGTTTAGATATTTACTCTACGGAATACTTCACTCGATCAAAAAAAGCATAGGAGAAAGGAGCCTAGGAGACACAGTGAGTAGAGAGGAGTTGAGGAGAGAGGAGCTGAGGAGACACAGTGAGGAGAGAGGAGCTGTGGAAAGAGGAGCCAAGGAGACACAGTGAGGAGAGAGGAGCTGAGGAGAGAGGAGCCGAGGAGACACAGTGAGGAGAGAGGAGCTGAGGAGAGAGGAGCCGAGGATACACAGTGAGGAGAGAGGAGCTGAGGAACGAGGAGCCTTGGAGACACAGTGAGGAGGGAGGAGCTGAGGAGAGAGGAGCCAAGGAGATACAGTGAGGAGAGAGGAGTTGAGGAGAGAGGAGCCGAGGAGACACAGTGAGGAGAGAGGAGCCAAGGAGACACAGTGACGAGAGAGGGGAGAGGCAGGAGGAGACACAGTGAGGAGAGAGGGGAGAGGCAAGAGGAGACACAGTGAGGAGAGAGGGGAGAGGCAGGAGGAGACACAGTGACGAGAGAGGGGAGAGGCAAGAGGAGACACAGTGAGGAGAGAGGGGAGAGGCAGGAGGAGACACAGTGAGGAGAGAGGCAGGAGGAGACACAGTGAGGAGAGAGGGGAGAGGCAGGAGGAGACACAGTGAGGAGAGAGGGGAGAGGCAAGAGGAGACACAGTGAGGAGAGAGGGGAGAGGCAAGAGGAGACACAGTGAGGAGAGAGGGGAGAGGCAGGAGGAGACACAGTGAGGAGAGAGGGGAGAGGCAGGAGGAGACACAGTGAGGAGAGAGGGGAGAGGCAGGAGGAGACACAGTGAGGAGAGAGGGGAGAGGCAGGAGGAGACACAGTGAGGGGAGAGGGGAGAGGCAAGAGGAGACAAAGTGAGGAGAGAGGGGAGAGGCAGGAGGAGACACAGTGAGGAGAGAGGCAAGAGGAGACACAGTGAGGAGAGAGGGGAGAGGCAAGAGGAGACATAGTGAGGAGAGAGGGGAGAGGCAGGAGGAGACACAGTGAGGAGAGAGGGGAGAGGCAGGAGGAGACACAGTGAGGAGCGAGGGGAGAGGCAAGAGGAGACACAGTGAGGAGAGAGGGGAGAGGCAGGAGGAGACACAGTGAGGAGAGAGGGGAGAGGCAGGAGGAGACACAGTGAGGAGAGAGGGGAGAGGCAGGAGGAGACACAGTGAGGAGAGAGGGGAGAGGCAGGAGGAGACACAGTGAGGAGAGAGGGGAGAGGCAGGAGGAGACACAGTGAGGGGAGAGGGGAGAGGCAAGAGGAGACACAGTGAGGAGAGAGGGGAGAGGCAGGAGGAGACACAGTGACGAGAGAGGGGAGAGGCAGGAGGAGACACAGTGAGGAGAGAGGGGAGAGGCAGGAGGAGACACAGTGAGGAGAGAGGGGAGAGGCAGGAGGAGACACAGTGAGGAGAGAGGGGAGAGGCAGGAGGAGACACAGTGAGGAGAGAGGGGAGAGGCAGGAGGAGACAGGCTGGTCAATGAGACAGACCTTCCTCTGCTTTGACCAAAATGACCCTGTGGTGAGGCCAGGGATTATTGCATGTGATGATGTTCTATTCTTACACATTAAAGTCAAACATATTTATTTTCCTATAAAAGTGTTTGAATGTTTCTTTTGTTTTATTGGCACTTGATTGACCGCTGAAAGATCGAGGAATTGAGGAGACGAGGAGAGGAAAGGAAACGAGGACAGAGAATTGAGACGCAGCATGTCCATGTACACGTGTGAAGCACTGCTCCAGGTCTTCCTGGTCACGTGACCTGGTCAGGTCAGTGAGGTCAGGGGTCACAGCAGGGGAACGCTGCTGAAGTATGGATGCTGTTTCTACTGCTAAATCTGGTTTGTTCAATTATTCAGCCACATCCAAACTCTAGACTTTACATCTAAAAGATTAATGAAAGTCAAAGTTAAATATTTCTGCTGATGAATTATGAACATAGAGCTAATATTTCTGTCTGTATTGAAAAGATGCAAAACCCATAATAGTCTTGCTGTCTTTATAGCAAACAATAATTTATTCATTAATTAGTATTTTCATATTTTTACAGTTTGACTAGTCACAGTCTGTGCATGGCTTTCTGTCTGTTTCTACCACTTAAAACATGTGACCTCAGATTAACAGCTGACCATTGGTCACTTTTGAGGACGCTCGCAGCTATAGCAACCGAAACATGTCAAGAAGGTCAAATAAATCTCCTATGAACCAAAGACTGTGGATATAAAAAGAAGGCAACATTAACATTTAATGTATGAGTATTTGTAAAGCAGCATAAATACATTTAGTGTATTATTAGAGACAATGGTTAAGTACAAAGTAAGATGGGAGTGTGTGGCTCTGTGTATCTGTAACAACAACAACAACAACAACAACAACAACAGATCTATTCCCAGAAAAGTTCTCATAGAATGATGTCATCTCTACAGACATTGTTTGGAAAAAGTGGTAACTGTTTATTTCTATTTCAAACTCTGGTTTAGCCTTTCTCTACTTATGATAGCTTGTTATGAATTTCTTTCTGCATTTAACATCTTCCATGGACAGTTTATCAGTCAGATCTCGACATGTTTGGTTGGTTTCAGGGGCGTAACATCGGGCGATTCAGACAGTGCAGCTGCATTGGGGCCCCAAGCTCTGAGGGGCCCTCGTGGGCCCATGATCCGCTCCTCCAGGCAATCCACTTTCAATGGTGTGGATAAGTCAGGCTGATTTATTAGGTAAAGTACCGAAAAGTATGCTATATTTATATATATATATATATATACCATACTTTTCGGTACTCTTTTGAACCCGTGGTCCACGGCGCAGTATTTTGAAGCTTAACAAACAGAAAACACCTCTGAGCTGTTCTTACTGTCCCCTCTGTCCTTGATGACTTGGTGTCTTCACATCTGCTTCATTTGCTCCTGATCTTGTGCTTAGTTAGAAAGTGTTATGTTGTAATATGAGATATTTTTACAGACATATGGTCCACAGTCGTGATGCAGGGTTCAGGTCTGGCCAAGAAAGTTTCATTTCAATGTGGCAGGTTCTAAACTGCAGACTGCCGTATATCACATGACGTGCTCCACGTGTGTCTTTGCGTTCAGCCGCGTCTAGATTAACTTCCACATTAGACTCATTTCTCAATATGAGTCTGATTGTAGAAAATGCACAGCGTTTTGAAGGTTAAAATACAGTGACTACTGTCCACTGACTTCTTCTTCTACAGTGTGTCAAATGCTTTCACTTCCTGCTAGAGTGCCCCCCGGTGGCCAGTAAAAATCTATAAATGAACCGCGCCGTCATAGGGGTCACAGGGGTCACAGGGTTCAAAGTGTGGGAAGACAGAAGCGGCTTAAAGTCCAGTACAGTAAAAGTACAGTAACTAGACTATACACTTTTATTTATTTTTTACGTAAAATTGAAGTTTGCGCTGGCCTCATGTACACACATGTTCAGGCCCGATGTCTCTGGTTGGTTGCTATAATGTAATGGCCAATGCAAATCCATATTAAGTTCAGCGGTCAGCACACATAACACTGGTTCTGTGTAACCATGACACGGTTAATCACACAATAGACATTTTATCTTAATAAGATTAAAATGTAGTTTTTGCGGTTGTCTCAGCAATTTGTCATTACAAATCCCAAGTCTTTTTCTGGAAACTCTGTCTATGACTTAATGCTACACAATGAAGATGATTCACAGCGTGTGTTTGCTGATGGATAGTCACAGATCCAGCCTGTGTTCACTCAAAAGGACTGACCAGTTCCTCTGTTTGAAGTGGTGGGACAGGACATTAGCAAAACCCATACAACCATCACAGTGTCTTAACTGGGATGAAGCTGCAGACTGCAATAACAACGGAACAGATCCTGAGCAAATGAGTCTTTAGTCAGAGCGATTGTTCATGCTCATTATAACCATCCAGTTTTGGCATGATATGTTCTGGTTAAAAGAATGAAAGGATTAAAATAGTTACAATCACACTTTTCACAACATGTGCTGGTCGCTGTAGTTCATTGGAATTAAGTTCATTAAGTTCAAAATTGAAGTGGCACTAAATAACTTTTCTGGTGGACCACCTGCTTGCCTCATGGAGATGTGGAATGTTTCACAGTATGTATTATGCATCCTCACTAAGAGCGGGGTCACCTCTCCACAGATCTGACCTGTAACTTTGTTTAGTGGCGCTTGTCTCTGTGGAAATAAGTGTTTAGTGTCATACTGTGGAACATTCCTGGCAATGCAAGTACATGTCCATGGAGACAAACAGAAACGTTACAAAGTGCACCTTTAATGTGTCAAAATGGACAGATTACAGACACAAACACAACCTCGCGATAACTAAGTTCACGTTAACAAAACACTGCAGTGGCACTTGACTTCAGGAGGATTTAGGCCTCCAAACTCCTCCCATGGACACAATAAACTTCTGGAGCAGGGCCGACGATCAAGATCTGGAGTTACACAGTAAGTGAGATTAGAAAAGAGGAAAAAAACACATTAAAAAACACATTCTGACTTATTTTGAAAATATATCTATTTGACAGACTTTGGACTCAAGAGGACACCTACATTGGGCAACTTGTGACGTGAACCTGCGCTGTGGACCTGCGCCGTGGGCCTGCGCCGTGGACCTGCGGCGTGAGCCTGCGCCGTGGACCTGCGCCGTGAGCCTGCGCCGTGGACCTGCGCCGTGAGCCTGCGCCGTGGGCCTGCGCCGTGGACCTGCGCCGTGAGCCTGCGCCGTGGACCTGCGCCGTGAGCCTGCGCCGTGGGCCTGCGCCGTGGACCTGCGCCGTGGGCCTGCGCCGTGGACCTGCGCCGTAAGCCTGCGCCGTGAACCTGCGCCGTGGACCTGTCCATTTTGTTCTCTTTCTGTGTCACGTTCTGTTTTTCATTTTTTGTTTTGTTTTAAATATTGACAAGGGCTTAACCAAAACTAAATTAGTATTAGATCAGGACTCAACCAGGACTGGAACAGGACCAAACCAAGTCCATATCAGGAGGAACATTAATTCTATTTAGGACCACTGAACGACAATATTATGAACGTACCCTTATAGTGCGTTCACTCCGCTGCGCCCAGATTCGCGCCGGACACCCAAGTTGGACGTCTGTACATTTGAAGGTAGACGCTTTGGACGCGCATTCCAAAAATAAACTCCTCAGCAGACGTGCGTCCAGCGCACATGCGCAGTAGAGGAGATGTTGTGTTTCCCGGTGTTGCTGTTCTCTTGGTGCGATGAAGTTTGAGAGAGTGGCTTTTGTGTATTAAGTTAACAAAGTCCAAAAAAGGAGGCGATCAATTCTGTGGCTTGTCTGGGTCCAACAGAACTTCAGAGGTGATCAGAGTTTAGTGAACATCATTATTTGCTCCAACAGCTGCGTCTGGATTATTTTTTATCACTGCTGGTTTGTTTTGGTCCTTCTTCCGGATAGTGAAATGCGTAAGTACGTCACTGGAGCGTAAGCTCTGTCGCAAAAAAGTACAGGTTTGGCCGTTCTTTTTGCATCCGACGCTGTGGCCGCTCTGGACGCCGCATCCAGAGTGTCCAGAGCGGCCAGCACCCGATGCTCAAAATGTAGGATTTGCACTCTGAACGCATTGCAAAAACGCTGGACGCCCAAGATGCGTGTGCGCATAGACTTTGAATACTCTGAATGGGCCATAAGAAGCTGCAGAAAACATAGCCTCAATATCTCACAAGACATTTGACCTTTGACCCATTACACATTATAAACTGGCTCCCAAACCAATTACCAACATACAACAAATCAGTGCTTATTTGAACCGTTCTGTTTTCCATTTTGAGATTCGACCTTCACTGCACCCTCTCCATGTTACCTTGTGTTTGCAGATGTGAACCAAGACCCTACGATAAATCTATTCTCAGTAAGACAGCATCATTAGCAGGACCTCCCCCCCACTGACACTGTGACACTGTGATGCTGCTGCCTTGATAGATGCTCTGGACCTATATGCTACTATGCTACTATGTCCATAACCCCAGCAGTGTCAAAGCCTTCATACCTTATCTCCCCCTCCGCACACATCGCAGCCTCCACCAGCTCAGGCTAATTGCCGCTGGCCGCAACCGAGCCGGATCCATAACAGCGGGCAATCGGAGAAGGCAGCACGGGAAAAGGATACTTATGTGGAGAGAGAGGGAGATGGTGAGTGGTGCAGAGGGATGATGTCATCTTTCTAATGGCACAGATTGGATGGGGGGCGAGGGAAGTGAGGGGGGGAGCTCCATTCACAGTGGCTCTAAACTGGAGCTCTCAATGATGTGATGTGATAGATATGTTCTCTGAGGGCTGACTCATACAATCGAAGCCTCCTGCCCGTTTTAGTCACGCCAAATGTCTAAACATGTCACCAATGGGAATATGGCCCACAACTGCACCAGATATGCAAGCAGTCAAATCTTTGGACTATTTTATTCTTGATATTGGCAAAAAAAAGAAGAAGAAAGGAGTTGTTAACCGCCCCTTTTTGGACCTCTAAAAGTTCATATTCTATTGAGCTGTTTCTCAAGCACTAATTAGATAAGATCACCTTTATTTGTCCCACAGTGGGGAAATTCCACTGTTGCAACACAGATCAGACTGTTCCTACAGTTTTGTAGGAACAAAAGTTAATAAAAATGTATGTAATAACAATTAATGCGACTAGATATGTTTGAAATTAGCCCTCCTACTTTTTAAACATTGCAAATCTAATCGTAACTGCAATTTTTTAGGTTTTCTTTTTCAAATTGAAATAGTGGATAGGACTATCCACTATTTACTTTTTTTTACTATTTTATTTTTCATCGGAACATAAAACATACACAAACTCTATTGTTTGTGTATCCACTATTTCCACCTTTCTGTTCACGTCTACAGGATATTAATAGTAATCAGGCTTACACCACATAACAACATTATACATTTGTCCAAACGCTCAAGCCTGCGTGTCATTTTTGATACATTTCTCTCCCTGTTTTTTTTCCCAGCGAGCGACGACACTGCCGCACATGACAGGCGGAGGTGCGAGGATGTGATGCACGAGGCTGGTGTGAAAGTGATAGGCCCAGACGAGGTGTGAGCAGCGCGCCAAAATAGAGCGAGTGCGAAGCCGTGGAGATCTGAGGCACGCAAGTGACAGGCACTACTTTTGCATTTTTAGTCACGTTACGGCTAAGATGACTGACTTTTTGCGATGGCTGTAGTTTGCTATTCTTTTACGTGAGATGCCCCTTTGACACGACGCGATCATTACAATGGTCTCTCCTTTTCTAATTACCACAATGTACGGGAAAGCCTCTGCGATTACAACTCATAATGAGGCTAATCGGTAAAACAAAGGCTTCTTCAGCAACCATGGTGGCCAAGTCCACTTCTTTATAGCGACGATGGGCTTCTTCTTTTTTTTTTTTTAAAGTTGCTTGCAAATATAGTTGTAAGTTGCGTTTTTTTTAACTTGCTCCTGAGCTGCACTTTCCATGTCATTAAAGAGGTGAATTTTAGCCTTTTTCCAGGTCTATTTCATCACATTATAAACAGTAATGACTCAAATACAGTCTGATAACAGTAAATTCATGTTTCAAAGCAGATATCAACGTTAGATGCTAAAAATGCATGCTTTTTCTGCATCGATACACAACGTTGAACTAATTGCTTATGTTATGAAGTGATTTTGTGCGTCTGGGGTCTGGGCTTGCTCTCTGAATGTCAATGTGCGTTTGAAACTTTTTCCACCTTGGACCATTCCTGGACAAACGTTGGATTACACTGACTCATCTGCCGTTATGTGCAAAGCTTCGTATCTTATGCCCCGTCCGTATTTAACTTATGAACTCACCTGCATGTTTTCAGAGGTAAGGAAGACCGTGTACGTGGAGGAATTGAACTGACACCTTCAAGCTGTGAGGCGTAACTCTCTGTAGTCAGCCTCAGAATAAATGCAGATGGAAACAGAAAGCAGCATATGTGTGTCTCACGAAAGAGCTCCAATCACTGACCTGTAAATTTCAGTTTCAACTTTCAGAAAGAATGACATATTGTGGTGTGAAGACGAAAGACGCATTTCAGTGCACGTACTGTAGAACGAAACACCAGACTTTCACACTTATGAAAGAAGTGAATATTGAAGTAACTCTGTGCATTGTGAACAGGGTTAAATGAGGAGATGTCCGTTTGATCTAGCTCTTGTCAAACGGCTCGGAGAAGCTCTGAAATGATCCTGTTCTTTCCGTCCATGTGGATCTGAACTGAAACATAGATGCGTTTGAACCTGTTAACCTCACGCTGCACTGGACTGTTGGAAATGAGGGTTGATTGATGTGCTTCCTTGTTGAATCCATTTGTTTTGGGACTTGAGTATGTGGTGTAATCCGGTTTTAAGGGAAACAAACCAACACTGCTGCTCTTTAGGAAACGCCAACACTTGGTCAAGTCGCCGGACCTATCTCGCAATTGTGTCCAGGTGTCCCCTCCCCCAACTTTTAATACACTTACTTACGTGGCTAAGTTCTGAATCATATGTTTTCTTTGCTGTCAGTCAGTTACATTAGACCTATCTTACAATGGGTTGAATTCCTGTAAGAAATGTAAGTCAAAAAAATCCATCTCCGTCAAAGCAGCTTCTACATTCAATCCAAGGCCAACAACCTACAACGGTCCTATTTCTCATTCTTTTGTCTATTATTTTAGCAGGTAATAACTAAAATATAGCTTTAAATCATCGTCCATGTTTGACACCTTCTTCTTATTGCAAGTATGTATGCAAATAAAAGACTTGCTACCTGTGAGTGTTTCTTCTATACTGTCTTTGTCATGTCCTCGTCTATAGGCAGTTCCTATATGGGCTCGCAAACCCCAGTCGGGAGTGCCCATCCCCCATCGCCCTGTGGCTTTGAGCATTATATACGTCCCACTGTAGCATGTGGCGGCATGTGACTGCGTTACATCTATGCAGCAGGTCAAAGGGCGCAATCTACCTCAAAGTGTTGCTCCATTTTGCCTTTTTATGGTGGCAAATGGCTCTTAAAATGTATGTAATGTTCACAGAGATGAAGAGAAGAGCCGTGTGACCTACATTTACATGCCTCTACATTGTTTGTAATATATTATATATATATATATATATATATATATATATATGTGAATACAATGCAAACAATCTAGAGGCATGTAAATGTAGGTCACACGGCTCTTCTTTACATAACATTGTTTTAGTATCATTGTTATTATTACACTTAACATAATATTTGAATTTGTGCGTGTGCACGTGTGAAAAAAAAAAGAACAAAATAAGTGACAATTTATATTAATAATAATACAAAACATTAGGGAAAAAAAGGCTTTTTTTGTATAAGCAGAGCAGAGAAAGAAGTGGTTATGATTCTGCTCTGTGATATGTAACTTAAAAAACAACAAGTTAGAGCTGAAAAGAACGCAATAAAACAAGTTGTCTTCCCTGTTTACTGTAGAAAAAGGTCTATAGAACAAATGTGCGACAACTTTACAATCTTTTGTCATTTTTTTAAAAGTATAATAATATATAAGTAAAGAATAATATCTTCATTTAACCCAGCATCAATATCACAAAATATAATCACATTATTTCTCAATAATTGAAAATAAACCCACACAAATAGCCATTCCGGATTACTCGAGCGGACATTTAGTTGAATCATTTGTTGTTTATGTTGATTTATCCATCGATGTAGGGTTACAGCCGTGTACTATAATGATGTTTTACTGCCACACTGGGACTCTGTCAGTGTCAGCGTCATCCCATATCCCCCAATGTCAAGGTCACCACATTTCTTACATCCATAATTCTTCTCTGTACCGCTCCAAACTGGGGGTTGGCGAGGCACAGAGCACAGAGGCATTGCAGCAGCGCTCGTGCAGTGTGCATGCATACATTTGTGAGCGTGTAGAGTGAGTTATAGCCTGCACTCACCACTGAAACCACCGGGGAACTGGTATCCATTGGTTCATTACTCCTCTCCCGTCACTGGTCCCTCCCCCTGTCGGTCCACACAGGCTCAGGTCCCTGTCTTAAGTAATGGTGTCGAGCCTGGACAGACAAAGAAGAGTTAATCTAGCAGAAAACAGGGCTTCAGTACGGTGATTCAGTCCTCGATAGGGAATTGATTCATTATGACGGCGCTGTTGTTATTAATATTAGGCCTCGGGGGTCAATATACTGAATCGCACGGGGAAGGAAGAGAAACAATGCAATAAGACGATAATTAACATGGATTTTGTGTGGTCATAAAGCCCACCTTGCGGTTTTACAAGTGAGGATGCATTACTATTCACAAATGGTGAGACATATGAACAAAAGAACCTTTTATCAAAATCAACTTGAATTGTACAGACAAAAACAAATGTCGAGCGACGGAAAACAACAGTGCTTAAATGCTTATATGATGCTTCTGTTAAAAAGGCTCAGATGGAGCAATGCCAGTGACCTGTGTCATCTAGAGTTATTGCACTAGAAGCTCTTTTAAGAAACCTAATGTATAACTGTATGTATCGTCTGAATAATTCAGATAGTAGTATTATTTTATTGTTGACCAATTTTGGACACAGTGCCATCCGCTATACTCTCAGCTGTATAGTCTCCCAAGAGGTTAGGCGTCTCTTATGGTTGTTTTTTATGTTTTTATGTTGTATTGTAGTTGTATTTTATGCTGTTTGTATGTTTTTTTTTTATAATGGACCATGAGTCTGTGTGAATATTTAGTGGTTTCCTCAAACTAACTCAGCACAAAATTGCATGTGACAACCACGTTACAGCAGATCATGTGTCAAAAAAGAAAAATACCCATTTGAAACGTATGCTTACTGAAAATAGTAGAAGCACATCATGTCTCTTTAATGTCTGGGCCACATCCGCCTCTTTCTCTTCATGCAAACACACGTGTGTCCCTGTTTTTGTGTTTACATGTGTGACTCATTATACTGGCCTGCTCGTCTGTGTTACATGTGTGTTTATGAGTCTGTCTGACTGGAACGGCTCTTGAGTGTTTGTCTGTAGACACCGACTTGTGGCCTGGCTTTTGTCACTTTGTTTGGGAACATTGCAGGGCCCTTAGCATGAAAGGAAGAAGTGCTTTGCACAGCACACTCCATCAGTCAAAACATATCATCATGTTTATGTGCAAATGTCTAAATTATGTTTTTACATTGGGCACGCAAGGTCAGTGAGGGCAAATCTGTGGTAAAGGAAATACAACCATGTTCATTTTGAATTTCAAAGTAAACTTAAAGCTGATTATGTCAGAGCAACATTTTTGAATTTAGAAATGTTTTAATAATTATGAGTATGAGGGACAAAGATAAAGAAAATGAAAGCTCGGATTTAAATTTACATCAAATGTTCCAATACGTGCCTGGCTTGAGCTCTACAAACGACAAAGTTTGCATGGACACTAGGAAGAGGACAACATTTGATTATCCAGATATAATGTTTTTCTTTTTGTTTAAACTTATGCAAAACTGAAAGGATGAATGACAAATAGGCTATGTTGCACAAGAGAAGCCTGTTCACTGTCACTACTCATTGGACAATATATATGTTTTTAAAAACATGCAACTACGTTCAGTTAACATCCGAAAAGAGCGCAAACACGAAATGAATCGAGAGCTTTTGTGAACGCATGCAAAAAGGCACACGGCCTCTTGAGGAAAGTGGCAATGACGAAAATACTGGGTTCCAATTGAATGGTGAGGCAAGTGGGGAGCTGCGGCCTTCAGCTTCCACCACACGCACAAGAGGCTTTTGTGGAGGCTGCATACACTGAACTGGGAATGAATGGATTGGATACTTGACACGGAGCCAGTGGTCAGAGATGGCCTCGGACACGTGCAGGTCAGCAACCGTAAGTACGTTTAGACGCACATAGACGCACCCTGGCCCTCGACCAATCACCTCCCATCGTATACACCTCACAACCCTCCTCTCCGCCTCAGCAGCAGAACCATCAGCCACCTCTCCATCTCCTTTCATTCACCTTATCCACCATATCTTAATGGACTCAGATCGAAGTGTGAAGTGTGCTTTCAATAAACTATACAACACTGGTTTGTCTTCTTAGTCACTTCTGATCAGGGCTGCTCGATTACGGCAAAATATATATATGATTATGATTTAGTTGTAACCGTTGTGGAATTATCTTTATCTCTGTCATATTTGCTGCCCCCATGGTCAAAATAGAGAAAAACAAGGAAAAAAATAAAAATAAAGTGTAATATATTCCCTTTGTTTTACTGAAAAGTGTAGTCTAATGTGTCATTTAGACTTTAAATGCCGGTGGTGCAGTGGTTAAGGGCGTGGCACTCTGTGTTGAAGATCTGCGTCCTGGCCATGACCATTTGCTGGATGCCTTTTCCCTCTCCCTCCCTAATTGATGTTACTACTGTCCTGTCTAATGAAGCCTTCAGGACAGAAAGATCACACCATTTTAAACATGATAAACTGCTCAGCTGTACTTCTGACCGAAATGTGGTTCCAGAAATCCTGTTACAACACAAGGTATTTATCGATGCAGTTGATAAATGCCAATGCAACACAATCTAGACCAAAATGCTTGTTATAAAATCATTTGAGCTGAAAATCCATTATCACTTCTCTGTTCACCCACATGCCCCCATGTCAAGGACTTTGCTTAGCGTGTGTCTGCTCCGTGTATCGGCCCGGAAACGCTTGTGCATGTATAATATGAGACTCGGGGTGTTAGATACGGCTGTATTTTCCATGTACACAGAGTTAGTGGAGTGATAAGATGACATTGGCCCGTCTGACACGTCCACTTTGTTTGAATGTCTCTAAACAGACAGTTGAGTGAATGCTGAGGAAAGATGGCTTGTCTCAAATAAACACAGCTACACGGCATTATGTAAAAACTGAATTAAAAAAGCTTAGATAAACACTTCACCTGCTTCAACTGCTACAATTTGCAGATTTTAGAGATTAGCAATTCAAAAAAAGTGCTGTCTTCCAGTCTTTTTCCATCTAGTTGCCCATAAAAGTCCTTATTTGCAAAAATCCCAAGTCATCTTTATTCTAACAAGTACAAATGCTACGAGGTAGTGTTTAGGCGTGCAGTTTTTGACAGGAGGAGATGCTGACTAAGAACAAAACGTAAGAAGCACATTTGACCTACTCACTAATGACTGTCGGCGCGCTCGCTTCTACGTTCTTGGTCTAGCTTTGGAAATATCTAGGCCTACTTATCGCAGGGCATGCGAGGTAACGTCGCGCACACAAGCCGACTAATCATTTTCAATAGAATCACAAAGTTCTCTAGTCGTCGAGCTCGACTCAAGAGCACTCAGGGGGGCCGTACGAATTAGTAATCAGTTTTTTTTGGTGCAGTTTTCTTGAGCTGAGCTGGTCGCCTTGGAGATCGCCATAACAACGTGGATGACCGATGAAGACTGTCACGATAAGAATACAGCACGGTGATACAGCATGACGGAGCAACACTGTAAATGGTCAAAGTATTAATGACAAGCAACTGCAAATTAACAGTAAATCAAAAGTAAGGCCAGCATTATATATATAAGATAATATTTTGTTTTTGCACAAATATAGGCCTATTCTGTATCGCCATCTGCAAAGGCATTACTCCCACAGTGAAGCGTTATGAGTTTGCATATGACATTTCACCTGCTCGGTTTGGTCAGGGTAAAGTATCTGCAGGATAAGTCTTTCTATTGTGCGTGTTTAGGTGCATAATCATGTTGGATTGTGAATCGTTCCTAACATATAAAGCAGAAAACTCTTATCTTGTACCAGTTTGAAAAAAAAAAGAAAAGAAAAAGACAGAACTAGGGCTGCAATTGGACACTATGGAGATGTGATACAGCTGTTTAGTGCTGTGCAACATTGATATTATTACAATATTTTAACATGTACATGCCTTAATTAACTTCAACTTTATATTTAGAAACTAGCACTTCTTGTAAAAAGTGGCAAAGCAAGGCAGGTTTATTTGTAGAGCACAATTCATACACAAGGCAATTCATAGTGCTTCACACAACAAGAAAAAGTCCTAAAAGAGAAGAGTGCAAAGAAATTCATTTCAGTCACATGGACAGCTAAACAAAACTGTTTTTAGCTTAGATTTGAACATTGTCAGAGTAGAACCTGTCTCACATCTTCAGGAAGACTGTTCCAGATTTTAGCTGCATAAAACTGAAACACAGATTCCCCATGTTTTGTCCTGACTCTGGCACCAGCAGGAGGCCGGTCCAGAAAAGTTACCACAGGGATAGCTGGCTTGTGGCGGCTAAGCGTTCATAGCAACGTCGATTTTTGATCCTTCGATGTCGGTCTTCCTATCATTGTGAAGCAGAATTCACCAAGCGTTGGATTGTTCACCCACTAATAGGGAACGTGAGCTGGGTTTAGACCGTCGTGAGACAGGTTAGTTTTACCCATGTTTAGTCCTGACTCTGGCACCAGCAGGAGGCCGGTCCATGTTTAGTCCTGACTCTGGCACCAGCAGGAGGCCGGTCCATGTTTAGTCCTGACTCTGGCACCAGCAGGAGGCCGGTCCATGTTTAGTCCTGACTCTGGCACCAGCAGGAGGCCGGTCCATGTTTAGTCCTGACTCTGGCACCAGCAGGAGGCTGGTCCATGTTTAGTCCTGACTCTGGCACCAGCAGGAGGCCGGTCCCTGAGGTCCTCAGAGTCCGAGATGGTTCATATGGCGCTAACATGCCCGAGATGTACTTTGGTGCTAGGCCAGTCTATTCTCTGAGCCACAGGGGCCAGTGCAGAGACCTGAGAACAGGACTAATGTGATGGTACTTCCTGGTTCTAGTCAAGTGGTGCCTCAAGTCAAAACTGTGTCAAAATTTAAAAAAGAAGACAAAAACCAAGACTAATCAGAGCTTATTTAGGCCTAACATGTCATCAGATGGAGAACTATGGTGCTATTGTAATATATTTACTTTGTTTTTCTATCACAAAAGCCCCAGTTACCCTCCTTCAGGTTCTAGCGAATGAGGAACTCATTGACCAGGAACAAGGGGAGAAATATTTAAGGCTTACTCTAGACTCACAGTTGAAGTTCAAAACCTCAAATTAAAAAAGTCCGTAATACGATCAGATCGAACAGTAATTGCTTCAAGATGATATGAAAACGCCTGACTCCTGAATGTGCACACATGTTTATAACTTAGCGTAATTGTTGTGAATGAGCTCTGGCTATAAGCACTATGAACCATGCACCGGGCTGCTACTGTTAGTCCAGGATCCCTATTCAAATGGACCAATAAATAAAATGTTTGCGATACAGCGTGTAGCCCCGAACGTAACCCACAAACGTATTGATCACACGCTCATTTATGAGATGAGATAGAGATGAATGCGTTGGGTGAGGCCAAACTGGCAGGCGACGGTGCGACATGTCATAAATACATCAGGGAAATAGATGAAAACATAAAAATGGCGGAGGAGAAGGAGATGGCTGTGTTGATGGGGTCAGACCTTGCCAGAGACACACACTTCTGCAGAAGCCCTTCTCCTCCAGGTTAAGTGCTCTGTCAGTCCGGAGATGGATCCTGTCGTCAAGGAGACGCGCCATCTCCGAGCCGTATGAGGCCTCGCACAAATTAAACTGTGACGTAAGCGGCCGTGATGGGAGTGACGTGGGTGGCAGTCCAAATGTATTCATGCCCTGCTCTGTCCAGCAACTAAAACACAGACAGAACTGGAGAGAAAGGCTCGGCTTGAAAGACCATCGACATTGTATTCATATTCTGTGTTTTGGTGCTGCATTATGATGAACAAAAACTGGACAAGATTTTACGTGTTGATTAGAATATAGTTTACATTTTGAACTGTGTTTAGAACAATCCAAGTACATTTTACTGTCTAACAAGTAGAAAAACACTGACAGTGCCATTTTTAACAAGAAATTATGCAAAAATCCAATTACACCCGACAGTTTACAACTTGACAACGTGCTATCTCATCAACTATCTGCAGCTTCTTTGTGTCACTGTTGTTTACAGCACCAAAGTAGAGTCATTATTTTCATCACCTGTAGTCACGTCGATTTGCTCCAGAGTTCCCTGTGGAAATGAACTTCAAGACTACCTGTCTTGGCAGCACGTTTCCCCCCCCCCCATAGTGACAAAGGCACCAGCACTCTCGCCTCTCTCGCCTCCCATTGGACGCCGGGCTCCGTGGTGATGCCCCACCATTGGCCATGCCCAGTGTGCACTCTCCGCCAATGGAGTTAGCTGTATCCAAGAGACTGAAGCATGTAAGGCTATTTAAATCTAACGAGAGGCACACAAGACTGGTTTGATGTATGGTCGGTCCATTGTGGGAAAATGCTGAAAAGGGTTCTGAGTGGATGAAAGAGAAAAGAGTGAAACCTCATTGGTGGACTGGGCTGTGTTGTCATGTCAAAGAAACTAAACCGAGTCGTGAGTCAACTCCTAATTCTTCAAATGAATCTAAAGCCAGTGTCATTAGTTTTGCAGCATGTTTGGACTGTTTTGAATGGAGATGGTTTCACGAAATGACACAACGTTCCAGACAGGTCAGAAAGTAGCAAAGAACAACTGGCACAACTAAGGCCAACGTGTAAACACAAAGTAAATACACAAACTTAAAGGGAGGTTTACAGCAATTATGGACATGAGTAATCCTTCTTTAATCCACATTAGAAACATCTTGTGCAGTGTGTTGATTAGAGATGTAACAATGACCAAAATATTGTGATATCGCATCGTCGCAACGTCTTGCTCAATAACATCGTGGGCTCTCACAATATAACTTAAAATTATGATGATCCTGTGCTCTGTTTCGGCACTTTGTATCTTAAATCTTTGGAATGTGACAGCAATTATTCACTAAACCAAAAGCTTTTCATTTTAATATCTACATTTCTGTTCTGCACAGTATTGAAAGAAATATTGTACTGTGAAATGAATATTGTGATCATATTGTAGTGTGACATTGGCATATTGTTACATCATAGTGTATATTATAGGCTTATGTCTATTAGTTAATTTACAGATTGTTTTAGATTACTTTATCATGTTGTATGTGACTCTCTCTTTGTGTATTCAGTGGACTAATAACCAACAGTCCCACTAACTAATTGAAAATGCTATTCTGAGCATATGAAATACGGAAACATTTGTAAGGAATAACATCAACAAAGAGGCAATAGATGCAGCGTGTAATAAAGAAAGATATTCCTTTATTGTCCACACAATGTAAATTTCGTTGTTGCAACGCAGGTAGATACAGAGGAAAAGGACAGATAAGTTTAAAAAACACTCTTCAAAAAATACTCTTCTAATAAAGCTCATCATGTGTTTCAATGATGAATAATGAACCAGGCTGAGAGGTGCTGAAATTGGTTAAACTTTTACAAAACTGCTTATCCGCGATGAGTGGAAAAAAAAGTTAAAGTATGTATGTATGTATGTATGTATGTGTGTATGTGTGTATGTGTGTATGTGTGTATGTGTGTATGTGTGTGTGTGTGTGTGTGTGTATGTGTATGTGTATGTGTATGTGTATGTGTATGTGTATGTGTATGTGTATGTGTATGTGTATGTGTATGTATGTATGTATGTATGTATGTATGTATGTGTGTGTGTGTGTATGTGTGTGTGTGTGTGTGTGTGTGTATGTGTATGTATGTGTATGTGTATGTGTATGTGTATGTATGTATGTATGTGTGTGTGTGTGTGTGTGTGTGTGTATGTGTATGTATGTGTATGTGTATGTGTATGTATGTATGTGTGTTGTGTTGTAACGCTTTACAGACTTGGGGATAAGTTTTTGACGGTTTGTTCTCGCGAGACTTTCATGGCTGCACCGCGAGACTCTCGTGCTGCGCCGCCGTGTCACGTGACTCAGAGGCTGCAGCAGTGCGTAAACTTAGCGGCGTTCAAGTAGTTGTGTTGTCGTTATTATAATATATATGGTTGTTGTTTTTTTTACCTTTTTAAGAATGCGACAGCGTTGGGACCTGCGTTAAAGACGTCTCCTCCTGCACAATAAACCAACCGACTGTAAGTTTAACTGTTTTTTCTGCTAAAGTTTGCGCGCGTCTTTGACACGTTTGCAGGATTTGGACGAGCTTTTTTTGCATGATTTGTGCGGCAGGTGTCGATAAGCTGACATTACTGTCGTTGTCATTGTTTTAACGTCATTTGTGCGGTTTGTGTTGTGTTGTCTTCTTCGGCGGCGTTTCGTTGCCATGGAGACGATTTGTGAACGCGCACCCTGAGCACGTGAACGCGCTTCAGAAACTTTTCGCGTGTTATTACGAGCTCCAAAATAACTTACATTGTCGGCTTTGAAACAACAACAACAACAACAACAACAACATAGGTTTCATGTTCAAGCTGGGATCCAGGATGTGGAAAAAGAAATGTTTTAAAACCAACAAACATTTGCACCCTTTTCTACAATGGATCACTCCTGGGCAAATGAGGGATTGACATTAACCTATTCTATTGAAATGAGATGAGATGAGATGACCACACGTCCGCTTTTGGTCCTGTCATTGAGGCCGCTGTCCCTTTTGCATTAATGTATAGACTACAACAAACACTGTTAGCCCTGAACACGTGTATACTGTCATACCTATGTGCAATACTGACTTAATCATGTGCAATACTGTCATATTCATACGCAATAATGTCATATTCATGTGCAATACTCATATGCAATAATGTCATATTCATGTGCATATAACTGCTGTAAATAAGAGCGTTTACTTTTGCCACTATTATTATTATTTTTTCTTTCTATCCCTTATCAAGAATATGAGAGGTTTTGTCTTTAAGAGTTTTGTTTATAGGAGCTTTTCTATTAAGAGTGTTTTTTTAAAGCTTCATATATGTTATCTGTTCTTTTACTTCTGTATCTACTTGCGTGCAACACCAAAATTTCCCCATTGTGTGGACAAATAAAGGCTATCTTAATTATCCCACTTTTTCACTGATGCCATGTGCACTTTATACAGCTTTCAGGATGTAAATGTTGCACCTATTGCTATTCCAACCTCTCTTTGTGTGTTACAATTGAGAAAAGCATATGGCGTTATTGCAGTTGTTATTTATGAGCTTACATTCCCATCGTACCCAGAACATTCAATAACTGATCCCTCTTTAAAGTTGGACACCCTAAATGGAAAGGACACGTCTATTTTATTATTACAGAACATAATATTTAATAATAATAATAACTTTTATTTATATAGCGCTTTTCAGTGACCCAAAGACGCTGAACATAATAAAAAAAGGGGGGGGGGGTATTTACAGACAGGGGGGGACAACACGTACAATACACATTAATATCATGCGCAGAACTCCTGTATCCTCAACATTGCCAATAACTTTATCCGCAAACATGCGCTCCTCCTCCTCCTCCAGGCTGTACGTGCGACTGTGACATGGGCCTAAATGGCGTCGGCTGAGGGGAAGCCAGAGAGCTGCGGCCCGTTCTTCCCCCGGAGGAACTCTCTGATGAAAACCAGCGCGGAGATCGTGAGCGAGGTCCGTCAGTCCCTCAGAGTCCAGTCGACGCGGCGCCCTCTGACCCCCAGAGATGCCCACAGGCAACTGTTCGGGACGAGCTCGGTGCGGGCCGATGCGAACAGCAGACCCCCGTCCGCCTTCAGGTGAGGGTCTCCGTTTGACCCAGAGAGAGTTACAGTAGAGTCATGTGTCTGTCTTTGCTCTTTTTTACAGTCTTCATGCGCAGAACTTTGACCCGCCCGACTCCAGGCCGGGCTCAGGGACTCGTCTCTCTCCGCTTAACCATGTAAGTCATCATGCTTTTTCTTCATTTTTTTTACCTCAGCAACAACAAAGACCGAATATTTTAGTATCCAAATAATCTTTTTTCGTTGAGTTTTGTTTTGTATAGTTGTAGCAATGATTTCTGAAAAAATACTTAATTAAATGAGAAAGCTGTACAGTCAAAGGTCAACTTAGCAGGCAAGACAAGTTTATTTGTAGAGCACAATTTGCACACAAGGCAATTCAAAGTGCTTCACACAACAGGGGAAAAAATCCATTCAAATCACAAAGACATGACCGAGATCACAAAACCTTCATTTCCATTCATTCAATTTAACAATTTTGCTGACATGAATCATACATTTTGTTGAAAAAAGGGGCCCGTAACGTAAGAATTGCTCTTCTTTCTGCTCCTTTTCATTGTTTTTTGTATGCTTAATCGTATGTCACTGATGATGTCTTATACATTCTGAAACAAATAAATATATAAACATAAAACCTCCCTATTCTTTTATGTAACTGTCCTACATGCTTGGCGACATCAAACATGCAGTTAAAGGAATACTGCTTTAGACGTTTGTGAAAACATTGACTGTATCATCTTTATTACGGTACAATATTCAATTCACTTCAGTTTATATACTTCCCAAAGTTGTTGAATTTACCAGTAGAAAGTGCAGACTGGTCATTGGTTAATAATAGAGAAGCAGATTAACCGACGGATGGATAACTGTCCCAGAGCATCCCCCTTGGACTCTGCTTCTCGACAAGAAAAAGCACCAAAGCAACGGTTTCGTCCGCTTAAACCAAACATTGTGCTGTGTTTGTGCTGCAGAAGCCCACGCTCTCGGTCCCGTGTGAGAGTGGAGATCCGGGCCGCGTCTTACCCAAACCCCCTGCTGATCCCCTGGAGGTGCGGAGGCCCCTGATCGGACCCCGGGCTCGACTGCGGCGCGCTGGCTCTCTCCCCATCATGCCCCCTACTGAGAGCGATGGTAAAGACCCACCTCCAGCTTGAGTTATCGCCGTGCTGGATTATGAGAATAAATGGGATCAAGAAATGTGTAAGAAGAAAAGCGATCCATGGACGTTTGTTGCTTTTTTAAACGTTATTCAACTTGTACCGTATTTTCTGGACTATAAGTCGCACCTTTTTTCATAGTTTTGGCCGGGGTGCGACTTATACTTATATTCATACTTATATACTCATACTTATACTCCGGAGCGACTTATATGTGATATTATTTGTTATTTTCACACTTTATGGCTGGTGCGATTTATACTTCGGTGCGAATTATAGTCCGGAAAATACTGTAAATACATATTTAACACATCTAAATCTTAATCCGTACAAATCCCTGCTATATTATTAAATTAGAAGTATTATTAAGTAATTTGCAAAGGTTAAAAAGTGAAAACAAGTAACAAGTTTCCTACTCTAACACTTAAAGTTTAACCATTTAAAGTTTATCCACAGTTCATTGTTAAAGGTGGAATGGACGATTTTTTTCAGCAAATTTTTTATCATATTTCCTCGTGGCGTGGATAAATCATTTGTCCTGCCACGTATCAATCATAAAACGCACCTACCGCTCACCTGCAGCCGCGTCAGGCTCGTCCCCACGTTTCCGCGTGCCTAAGCGCATGGATCTATCATAATATAGTTCCCTCAGTGTACGGGGCAAAATGAAGACGGAGAAAGACAGTTCGAGCTGACGCAGAAGTGGACAGAAATCTACGGAAGACGAGAGATGCGATGCGCTCCGTTGTGCTAATAAACAAACGCATGTGTGTGTTGTATCGGTCCGCACGGGGGAGGGCGCATGCGCACTTCCGCCTGCGTTCTCAAATCGCAGAAAAATTGTCCATACCGCCTTTAACTATAAGCAAATATGACAAGCTTTTTAACTTTTCCCAACACAAATATTGCATCTTGTTGGATTCCTTCGCTTATTATCGAGGTCAACTTCCCGCTAGACATGAATTCAAAGTGTTTCTTCCTTTCACTTGCCACATATTGTTAGCTCTTTGACATCAGGGGTCCCGGTAATAAAGAATCTGTGCCATACTCAGCCGAACATCCCACGTTCAATTATTTTACCCTTTGCTGCCGCTGTAGATCTCCTGCTCCGACAGCAGCGCCGGAGCCGGAGTCTAAAAGGCAAAATGAATAGATCCTTTCATGTGCTGACATTTGGCCTGATTTACATTCTCTGCGTTGGCCTGTGTGAAGAAATACGGCTACTCTTCCCAGCACTCGTTACATCTCGGGACAGCGTGGTCAAGCTGGCGATCGAGCTGGACAAATGGTTTTATGATATAGTTACAAAAGCAGTTCATCAAAGAACAATACTCATGCTTTTTGGGGTATTTACACATATATATACAACATACAAAGACATTTTGTTCAATATGATGTGTTTTTGTTGCTGAAAAATGGCAACTTGACATTAAATAACCCAATATGTTTCTGGATTCTTTATATATGCGCAAGTACAGCGAAGTGGGCGGAGATAGGGGATAGGTGGAAACACTTTGTGAGCACTCGAGCCTCGAATGCAGGGCAATACGTGATTACTCATGCATGAATCAATATAATTACAACTCATGATAATGGAAGAGTGTTATAACATGGTTCAAGGCTTTATTAAGACTGTGTTTCTATAAATATTTAAATTTGTTTTTTTAGTAAACACATTGTGTTGAATTTGCGTTCTATCAACAAAGATTTACAACTGTGGTGCTGTAGTATTGATACATAAACTATCATTGAAACAAGACACTCATTTGAATAAGTATCAAAACTGAAACAAATGACACAAACAGGACAAACTGTGACCTTTACTGAACAGTGTAAGACCACATGGTAACATAAAGAAAGTACTATTATTTTGTGTTGAAAATGTCTATTGTCTTTAAAAAAATGTCTATTTTTGTTACCATTGTGGAATTGAAATTTGTATCGAGACTATTTTTTTGTATTGAAATCGAGTTTGAAAGAACACTATTGTAGGTAAGATATAATACGGCTCATGTTTAGGAATGTTACAACTGATAAATATGCTCTTAATACACTTCCATTATAACATGATATACACATGACTTAATTTGACTGTTTGCTTTTTTGTTTTTGTAGTGACACTAAATCCGAGACCAGAACAAAGACAGTCGTCTGCGACACAGCGTCTCGTCCCTGACCATGTCCACAGTGGGCCCCTCAGGCCCGTCCCAACTACAACACAAAATGAAAGGTATGCTCCTCTCTCGCTGCCCTCATACGCTCTCCCTCTGTCTCTCTCTGTCTAACTCAGTCTCCCTCAGTCTCTCTGTCTCCCTCAGTCTCTCTGTCTCCCTCAGTCTCCCTCAGTCTCCCTCAGTCTCTCTGTCTCCCTCAGTCTCTCTGTCTCCCACAGGCTCCCTCAGTCTCCCTCAGTCTCCCTCAGTCTCCCTCAGTCTCCCTCAGTCTCCCTCAGTCTCTCTCAGTCTCCCTCAGTCTCCCTCAGTCTCTCTGTCTCTCTCAGTCTCCCTCAGTCTCCCTCAGTCTCTCTGTCTCCCTCAGTCTCTCTGTCTCCCTCAGTCTCTCTGTCTCCCACAGGCTCCCTCAGTCTCCCTCAGTCTCCCTCAGTCTCTCTCAGTCTCCCTCAGTCTCTCTCAGTCTCTCTCAGTCTCTCTCTGTCTCCCTCAGTCTCCCTCAGTCTCTCTCAGTCTCCCTCAGTCTCTCTCAGTCTCTCTCAGTCTCTCTCTGTCTCCCTCAGTCTCCCTCAGTCTCCCTCAGTCTCCCCTCAGTCTCCCTCCAGTCTCCCTCCAGTCTCCCTCCAGTCTCCCTCAGTCTCCCTCAGTCTCTCTCAGTCTCTCTCAGTCTCCCTCAGTCTCCCTCAGTCTCCCCCCAGTCTCCCCTCAGTCTCCCTCAGTCTCCCTCAGTCTCTCTGAGTCTCTCTCAGTCTCCCTCAGTCTCTCTCAGTCTCCCTCAGTCTCCCTCAGTCTCTCTGTCTCCCTCAGTCTCCCTCAGTCTCCCCTCTGTCTCCCTCAGTCTCTCTGTCTCCCTCGGTCTCTCTGTCTCCCACAGGCTCCCTCAGTCTCCCTCAGTCTCTCTGTCTCCCTCAGTCTCCCTCAGTCTCCCCTCTGTCTCCCTCAGTCTCTCTGTCTCCCTCGGTCTCTCTGTCTCCCACAGGCTCCCTCAGTCTCCCTCAGTCTCCCTCAGTCTCTCTCAGTCTCCTCCAGTCTCCCCTCTGTCTCTTTTAGTCTCCTTTAGTCTCCCTCTGTCTGCTGAGCTCAAAATTCATTTTTTTTTACATTTTTCAAGGTCTTCATTTTAAAAAAACATCAAAACCGTTTAATATAAATGCTGGAAATGTTGGTTAAATTAGCTGCAATAGAACGCTGTAAAATAGAGGAAATACTGAGATGATGGCATTAACTCTGACATCTACTCTGATTTAACACCTGACTCAAGGAGCTGCAAAGAGGTGAATCAGCAGTGTAATCAGCGGAGCACTTTCAGTCCTTTTGTGAATTGGTCGATTCTCCAAAAGTTTTATGTCAAACCAAAACTAGAGCCAAAACTGTCACCTAAGACGTTTTTGGGCCGCTTCAATTAAAATATGCTGAGAGCCCACTGTACGATTCCTGCCTGGTCGAGCACAAAGTGTCTGTTTTACCGCTTCTCTCGACTTTAACGACACATCCCTCGGGCATTTGGAAAAGTTTAATGCTTTTCAGTGCTGCAAGTGGCTCCTCTTGCTCCGATTCAGTAAAATAAAAGTTCTGACAGTTGAATATACGAAGTCGTTTAAATGCAAATAAAACTCTCAGCAGTGAAAAGAAATCCTTCAGCGCGGGACATTGATCTCTCTCTAAACGCTGCCCTTTTTCTTTTTCACTTCACACACTGTACTCTGTCCTCCTATGACTTTATTTCAAATCAAACTATCTATATTTGCGGGAAGGGCAGAAATCTGAGGGTTTTTCCTCCTGCCGAGTTCATCAGTGTCTCGTCCGCTCGCGAGACCCGGGTCACGATCCATCCTCCGATCGATGGCGAGGGCCCGGGAGGTGTGGAGCAGTGACGGCTCGTAAAGCACGTTTACAAGAGGAAACATTCATCACCACCAGTGCGCAGCGGCTTTGCTCTTAAAATGTGTTTAATGTGGGATTTATTATCAAGCAGAACATCACAATTAAAGCCAGGCGGACGGGAATAATTGAAAAGTTAGACCTGGAGGTTGACTTGAAGGTGGAAAGGCTAAGGTTTTTCTGTCATTCCTGGACAGTAGAGTACGCAGGGTGAGCGGGAGGAGGAGAGCGCTGTGAGAAGAAAGACTATGCTTTTAGGATTGTTCATGGTTGTCGCTACTTACACGGAGAAATTGGCTTCATGAAATCAAACTTTCTGATTGAAAAGAGTGATGATATTGTCACACAAACAGCCAGATAAAAAGTACTTTACACATAGTTTTTGGCGTGGTGACTGAACTGAAAGTGTACTCATCGTTGCTGCTTTACAATACTCACGGTTACAATTTTTTAAATCACAAATCGCAATTATCGATTTACTGAATAATCGTGACGTCCCGAGTCAAAGTTAAGCTGTGATTGTTGAAGAAGTTCATGCCGTTTTGGACTGATTCTTCCAGCACATCACTGTATATTTATAACAGGGCAGCATCATATACAAGGGGGTGGGGCAATATTGACAAGAATGAATTCAGATTATGATTGTCGGACGATACCATGTCAATCTAACATATCTTTAATGGTATCGGTTGAGGTTTAATCATCAGAAAAATTGAAATGTCTGTGAAATTAGTCACAAAAATTAAGAAATATCACTCTTTTTACAGCATTTATTACAATACATGATATACTCAATAGTGAAACGTTTCCACATCTTCAAAACAACATTCACGATATTATCTCATTTTCTCTACATATTGCTCGCCACTCTCATGAAATAGGAAAAAACAGTTGGTCCATGCGATTTCTTTTACCTTGCAGCTTATATACATTGCGGACGATGACAGTAAGACTGAGAAAGAAGAGTGAAAATGGAAGCGGCTCTGACATGTTAATGCACTGGATGAGATATGAAGATTAGACATCGACTTGATTTCCCTTCGTCCCGTAAACCGCGCGGCTTTATAACTCCAAATGGCTCTCTATTAGATTTGGGTGCCCATCTGCGGCGAGGCTGGCAGCGGCGCGTTTGTGACTGCGGCGCGCAGACCGGGCCCGAGACGAGGATGAGGTCATGTCTTTGAGAACGCCGCATCACACAAAGAGGCCTTATTATCAGGCCCTTAATCCTATCACACAAAGACAAAGCCCCATCCCCGAAATCGACTGTGTCTTGCCTTTGCCCGTGCAGCCTGGCACATGGGCCGCCTGTGCCAGCTTAAACCAATAACCTCCACTAAATCCACCAGGTCAGGGGACGTGCACTTCTGTAACTGCAGCATGTTTGAAAGGGGGAATTTAATATGGATTTGGATTAAGACAAAAAAAAAGGAAGGGTTATCTTAGGTTTGAGGATGATTCCTTCTGTTGTTTTGTCTCTAGTACTTAAATAAAATATACGAGTACGAAGTTAAATCTTATTAGAAATGAAAAGCTGTAATCAGATTTTGGTCCATTTTGATTATTATGATTATTATCAGATTATTGGAGTTACAAATATAATGTACAAAATCATCTGACTGTCAGATTTTGCACGTTATGTAACTGTGCAAACGTATAGCCACTGTACGCACACTCCCTTCATCAAAAAGAACATACGAGAATGATAATACGAGGACAGTGATAATAGTATACGAACTGTAAATCATAGTCATATTGACACGTAAAGACTTGCTGAGGGAGAATATTCTTTTTAAGTGGAAGGTTTGGTCCCACCCTAAGTTATTGCTTAGTAATAGCACGGTAATTAGTTAGAAACTGCATGGTAAATTTGACTAGGAATAATAAATCAGTTCAATATTATTAGCAAGACAGTCCTCAACATGTTTGCTTTCCATAACTGTAATGTTTTGGGTCAGGGCCAGAATGAATTAGTCACATTACCATGAAATATAAAGTACGATGACAAATGTGTCCTGTTTTTAATCATTGTACATTATTACTCTTTTAGTTGCCATGCTATTTGACAGATTCCAGTTCCATCCTGTTACTGCGCAACCAAATGGTTAAAAGTTTCTCAGTCAAACACATCAAAAGAATATAAAATAATACAATACATTCAACATCTTTCCCTCAAAACACAGATAAGTGCTGTCGTCAGGGGGCAGGGCAGCCGGACAAACCACAGAGCGTTTGTCAACTGACATGACAAGAGTGAAGTAGAGATAAAAGCCACAGCTCACAGACAGAGGCATGACAAGGGCGTGTCAGCCTGAGGTACAGCCAGAGCACGAGCAGCTCCAAAACCAGAACAACCACAAAAGTCAACACTGGGTTCCTGCTCGGAGACGAGGCTGCTGTGTTGTTGTGACTGTTAGACCGATACGGATCTACATGTGGTCAGATGTACCTACACTGACATACATAGAGACAACAGCACCTGCTCTGAGCCGGGGCCACTGCAGCAGCAGAGACACCTAGTGGCCGTGTCGGGAATGTGTTTTGACTTCAGCTCAGGGTCTATGTATGACTCAAATAAATGCATGAATGAAAAGGGCAACAACAGTATTCTCTACGGATTTTAATAATGGAAACAATGTCTAGTGGGTTTTATCAAGGGGGGTGCAATAGTAGTTTACTCTTTATATTTGGAAAACATTACAATGCAAAGAGTAAACTGCAAGCCACCGATTCTTCCTGAAATCTGTTTTTGCAAAATTAACTCTTTGATGTTTTGCTTGCTTGACTTTACACAATCAGTCCAGACTTACATTCTGAACCCATTTTCTTACTTTATTTGTGTTTACAGTCAGATATCCTCACAAGGTGTCACGGCCAACATGGGTGCACGGTGTAAAGCAGGTGAGTCCCAGGCAAAGTAACCTTCTCAAAGCCTTTATCTACCACCGTATGAAGCATGTTTTACTTTCCATAGAATCTAAGCTGATGCAATTTGATGTAACGTAACCAAAACCTTCATGTTGAAACTATTCCACTTCTACTTTTTTGCTGTTTTTTGCTCCACTTGTAGAAAATCACTAAAAACAAGTACATATGATATAAATAATACCCATGTAAAACCATAAACGGAAAATGCCACATATTCTACCCACATTATACCAGTTGCACGGTTGCAAACACTGATTGAACTTGCTCTGGCACAATCTGCAAAGAAAAGAGTCTGTGCTGTTAGTTTGTGCTCTCGCCATTTCCTGCTGAGAACATAGAACGCAGTCTTCCATGACAAATTTACATGACGCTAAACGTGCCCACTTAGAGCTCGGGGGACGGATCTGTGGCAAGTCAGAGGAAGCCGCCTGACCTTCTGGCTGTGGCATCAAACTTCCTGCAGCTTTATTTTGAGACGTTGAACTTGTGAACTGCTGCTGCTGTTGTGGTGTCTGAGTGGGCGGTAATTGGCTAACTGTGAATATGTCTCCTCGTTTCAGATGTGAAGAACAATGACAGCAGACTGTGCACTGAGCAGGATTCACAGTCACTGGTCTGGAATAATCGGATTGCTCCTCTTCTGGAACAGCTAGAGGGCATAGTCGCAGGTACAGTGCATCGGACGACATGCACAAGCTTATGAGCGTCACATCAGCCTCAAACTGTAGAAACGTACCTGATCTAAGTGCTTTTTCAACTTGACAAGAAGAAAACGAAAGAAAATCCATTCGAATCAGTCAAATAATTGGTTGCAGTGCTGAAATACTAATAATAATTCTACATTTCAACTTGTCGATTATGTTTCAAATACGATTCACAACATTAGCCACACTTTTCACACTGGTTTTAACATATAAACTGGCTATTGTTAATAATTCATACATGTGGCGTCCTCTATTAGT
Organism: Eucyclogobius newberryi; assembly: GCF_026437365.1. Classification (NCBI taxonomy): domain Eukaryota; kingdom Metazoa; phylum Chordata; class Actinopteri; order Gobiiformes; family Gobiidae; genus Eucyclogobius; species Eucyclogobius newberryi. The sequence continues at coordinate 30,170,247 of NW_027315723.1, read as the reverse complement.
GGCGCCTCAAGCTCTTTCCTAGAACTAAATGTCATTTCTTCCACAGATGAAAACCCATCCACAAAGTGTACTTGGTGTCCACCTAAAACCGTCTGAGTGAAACTGTATTCTTGCAGGCATGAAATTAAATCTGCGTCTGTAAATATTTTAACATTCTACAAATTTAATGGAAAATTCATTTCAAAAGATAAATATTAAATATTTATTGGACCAAGTGGCTTCTGGCTCATGCATAAAACACCTTTTAGATGAGTGGGAAATTGCAGAGTTGTGTTTACTGCCAGACTGTAGCCGGGGCCATTTTTAGGAATGGCCAGAGTCTGTTATTTATACAGGGAAAACATTTATTTCAGCTCAAAAAACAAGGAAAGACTCCACCCTTTGCTCTTCCTCTGCCTCTAGTCTGAACGTGCCAGGACGGGGCCTCTCCTCTCCAATGCAGAACCTGTTTAAGAAATGTTCTAAAACAAATGTATCCGTGTGTTAAGAAGATAAACCACTGATTCAACATAAACTGAGGACAAACACAATCAACATAAAGCAGGGGCCCATCTCTAGAGCGTGAGCCTGAATCTTGACCAAGAGAGGAAGACTAGCCCACTGGACACGAGGTTATCTACTAAAACCCACTTAAACAGGGTAGAATAGTAAAAACGTTGTATCTTACCACCATAAGATAATATCCCGAGTAGCATCAGACCTAAGTTAGGGCTAAAATACGGCTAAAAAGCGACTAAACCATGGATACGGCCGTTGTAAATGATGATTAACTCAATGGAGTACAACAACATGAATACATTTGTCTCTAAATCAAGTACTTAAACTCAAGAACGCCCCTGTGTGTGGACCACAGTTTGAGAAACACAAGAAGGCCCCATCTTCTGGCTGTGAGGATGCGCTCGTGCTGACCACATCCGACAGTCCTGTATCTCAACAAGGATCCGCACATTAAACACGATTCACACCATCATTATTGTTGTGCGCTGTATGCATTGTTTTCGACGGACTGAAGTTTCAGTTTTGTCTTCACTTTAATCGGTTTCTCCTACAAATCGGTGCACGTTGTTGCACTCAGTAATTTTTCAGGAACACGTGAGCCCAAGTTTCCCCGTGCAAATAATGAATATTGCTTGAGAATAGGCCGTTTCACAATATCTGGGTTTGACTTCTCCCTAAAACGTGCCAACACTCACACGGAGATGTTTTCCTTTAGGGATGCACTGTTTGCCTTGGTTTTCAGTTGCACACGTCCTTTCTGCCCAGACGTTACTCTTTGTTGCGCCTCTGCTTTGCCAGGAGGTCCGACGCCGGGCTCAGAGGTGGAGGGCGACGGCCTGTGCGACCTGTGCGAGCGCCTCTACGTCTCCATGGCGACGGCGGACATTTCGGGGCGTCGCTGTAAAGGCAGGTCCAGGATACTACGCACGCTTTTCCGCCTCATTGACCTCAACTCGGCCCGGTTAGACCTGCACATCGCCCAGATCTGCCTCAGAGTGAGTCTGGAGTGGTTCTCAAACTGTGGTCAGACTCCAGCCAATACAATCAATGGTGGAAAGAGAACTGCAAATTGTACTCAAGAAAAAGCACAGTTACAGTTAATAATGTACTTAATGTATGTACTCACTCAATTACAATTAAAGGTGTAAAAATCTGCTTATAAAAGTACAATCTCCCCAAAAAATCTACTCAACTACTGTAACAGTGAGTATTTGTAATTACCGTATTTTCGGCACTATAAGGCACATTAAGCGAAACAAACCGTGCATCACACAAAATCGCTTCGAGGTCAGTAAGCACGACCAGAATTCATCCATATATAAGGCGCACTGTCGTTTTTTGGAAAATACGGTAGTAACGTTTCACCTCTGCATTCAATTAAGACCAATATTTTTATCTTGGCTAAACCTTTGGAACATTAATTAAAACAAACCAAGTCAACGATGGAAAATCACTGCAAATTCTGTTTTAGTTTTGTAATTTAGACTTAGACTGATTCTGTCCTTAAAGGTGCACTCTTTAGTTCTTAGCGCGCCTCTTGCTTGTTATTGCGTTGCTTATAATGTCCCACAGTTTGGCATTAAATGTATTAAATTACAGGTGTTTATGTTGCTAAAAATTGTCCAGTAAGCCGCGTCAGTCGTTTGTCCTGCTTGTTTCTCTGGCGTTAGATGAGTTTAATGCCGTACTGTGGAACATCTTCATCCTCCAGAAAAGTTAAATAATGCAACTATGATTAAAAAAGTTATCATTATGCTATGATTATGCTAAAATCCCCTTTGGGTCAACAACATTAAAGATAAAAATATGAATTCAAAAAGGTATAAATATAATCCCATATTGCTAAATGTTCTCTGAGATGTACAACAGTAATGATGTTTCTTTGGCGTCCAGCTGTGCGTCAGTGGGAACAACCTGCTGAACATCTGCAAACTGGTGTTCAAGCTGAGCCGCAGTGAAAGCAACGACGACCTCTTCCACAACAGCCCCGTCTTAGGTAAACGCCGCTGTTGTTTCACGTTCACTCTCATCTTCTTTTGGTTCATCCCTATTTTACTATTCACAGAATGGTCAGCTCTTTTTCAATAACAGATATGATTTAGATTTGATGATTGTTCACAAATCATTCCAAACTGGTTCTCAGTAGTGGTGGTTTCTCTTTTTTTACTCTCACTTGAGTAATTGGGCCACTACTTTTTACATCTACTTGAGTAATATTATTTATCAGTTACGTTACTTACATGCTGTATTTCCCGCACTATAAGGCGCACTGTCAATGAATGGTCTATTTTTTTTTTTTATCATTTGTCATATATAAGGCGCACCGGACTATAAGGCTCATTAAGCCAATCAAAACATGTACCACACAAAATCGCTTCGAGTTCAGTAAGCACAACCAGAATTCATCCATATATAAGACGCACTGGATTATAAATTATATAGTCTGGAAAATACAGTATTTTGGCTACTCTTCTCACCTCTGATTGTAACGTATAAAAGCTTTTGCTGTCTGTTATTAAAGTCCTGCTATACTTCTACGACACAGTATTGCTGTTATATATTCTCTCTTAGATTCACTGTTGTTCATCCTGAGCACGGAGGACGTGTCGTCGAGTGGAGAGGTGCTGCTGTACTGTGTGGCCACTCTGAAGTTTCTCTCCGGGAACAGCAGCATCCTCAAGCGACTGCTGGACAAAAACTGTATCGGAGCGGCTCAGAAACTCCTCCAGAGGCTTCAGCCCGTGGGAGAAACGCACGTGGCCATCGCGGGACACATACTTGTACAGGTAACGACAGATAGTATGCAGGTGGAGGTGGGAAATACTTCAAACATTATATAGATATTGAAGATGTGCAGATTTTCAATATTGAGTGTATCATTTGTTATGAAAAATGCTACGAAAAAGGGCTGATTTAAAATAAAAAGCTAAAAAAAATATTTATTTTTGCACTTTTGTGATAAATTTGATCATTAAACCTAAACATATACGTGTAACACATTTCTCTTGGATTGACATAATATCGTCTGACTATCGTTATTGGGAAATGATCGAGATATTCCTGTCAATTATTGTGTAATATAAACCTAATTTGAATTCAAGACACATTTTTAGTTCTCTTTTGTCATGCGGCGATCCATAACTTTTCTGGTTTTCCTCTGCACAATCGTGTTCTTTCTTTAACAATGTGTGAAGTACTAGGATGCAGAAAATACCAGTCAGACAACACGTTTTTTCTCTTCGACCCAGTTGACGGCGACCCTGAGAAACCTCGTCGACCACGCGGAGTCTCGTCCGGCGTTCGTCTCGCTCGGACTGTTGCCTGAGCTCTGCCTCGTGCTACAGCGACACCACAGAGACCAGGACATCTGCACCAACGTCTCCAGAATATTCAGGTGACACACACGTCCCGCGCACTTTACACGCAGAGATACTGTAGGTACTCTTTTATCAACTAAAAATCCACTGTTAACATTAGCATTGCTTTAATCCTTGATATTATATAAACACACATAACATATTTTACCCCCATTAGCTGAAACGCATTCTGTTTTCTGTTGATTTCTACGAGTACAGATCTGGAAAATATATAAATCGCACCAGCCATAAAATGCATAATAGAGAAGAAAAAAACATAAATAAGTTGCACTGGAGTATGAAATGCGGTTGCAAGTGTGAAAATAACAAATAATATCACATATAAGTCGCTCCGGAGTATAAGTATAAATATAAGTATAAGTATAGGTCGCACCCCGGCCAAAACTATGAAAAAATGGTGCGACCTGTAGTCCGGAAAATACAGTATATACTGTATTTATGTACAGCATGGTCCAGTAACTACAGTTTGTCCTGTTGCCAGTGGTTGAAAGTAAAGTACAAATGTAAAAGTACTGTACATAAGTAAGATCTTTAGCTATCCGTACTACATTTGAGAGCAGGTGTGTGTACTTTCAACTCCATAAAATGCTTTAACTCGACTGAAAAGCGTTTTCCAGATGGTTTGAGGTTTTCCGTAGCACGTCGACTGTGACATTCTGCCTAAAGGTTTCGAGTGCAAGCCCCAGCGAAAATGTACACATAAAATGTACTAGATAAAGGAAGGAAATTGATTCAAATTGCTAGAGTTGAGATCAAAATTCATCACAAATCTTTATTAGAAATCCCTGCATTTAAAACTCTTTAATAACTCTCCACATCTGCATGACATCTGTGTACTTTTTACTCTCAAATCTGTACTTAAACATGTACTTTGTTATGTTTACTTGAACATTTTTTGCGCATGTATCTGCACTTGTTCCTCCACTGCCTGTTGCCGGTCTCAAAGTGCTTTTAACATGTTCTGACTGTCACTAATGAAAGCCAGGCCGCCCGTGGCACAGCGGGGCCTTTGCTCACTTTGTTTGTCCACTCTCTCCGTCAGTAAACTCTCCTCGTACTCCGAGTGCCGCCTCGCTCTCTCACAGACCCCCGGCTGTTACAGACTATTTTTAGAAGTGCTGAGCCAACACCATCAAAAGCAGGTGAGTTTGCGAGCGCCTCTGGTCGTACTGGTTGCATGACGCGCCTCCGTTTGACCCCGCGGAGAGAGCGCTTTGTTTACCGCACCTCGTCCAAACACATTCGCCGTCCTCTGTTTTTCTGTTTTTCTCTATTCCGCTGCGTGCTTCGACTCGCAATCAGGCGACTCTGGGACACGATGAAGCAATTACGGGCGGGGAGGAATTAAAGGGGAGAAAACGGGGAGGATAAGTCAACAAAAGGTGAAGCTGGGGTGAGGGCGGGGACGCACATCACTCCCACACATCACTAACACATGTGGAAAACACACGGCGCTCGGATGCACGCACGCTCTGGGCCGCGACATCACGAGCGGCTTGTCCCGGGACAAACTGTTCCGTCCTCAGAGCGATGTCCCTGCATGTTTCGGAGACGGTTAAGTGCGCCCTGCGTCACCGGCTCTGCATTTGATCTGCGTCGGTGAGTCGGTGGCACACATTAGCTGTTCTTTGTGGGCAGTTTTCAGACATAAAAGTGTGTAGTTTGAATGGAGAGTTATCTCTGTTTTGTTTTTTCTTGTAGCCTGTTTGTGCAAACGGCTGGAGAAATGTGTGAAAATAAACTGTATTTTAATCATTAGGACATAATGCAGTGATCCAAAAATATCATAAAACACTTTTCTAAATTCTAAATGGTTTATTCGTTTACATTTTTACTCTATAGATATGTCTTTGTTTTTTCACTGAGGGCCACATTTTGAAACTTATACGGAGCAGAGGGCCACAGACAACCCGACAATGTCAAATTTGTGAGTGAATCATTCGAAATTTTGCATTTGACATAGTTTGGATGAGCCTCCATTCCTTTAATAAGACATGGAACATTCATATTCGGTTGTTATAACATCAAAATGCTTGAATTTTTTCAATTTTAAAGTAAAAAGTACTGCTTTTTGTTGTTTGGACCAACTTAGTAGGAAAAATAATGATTATAAATATTTTAACAGTCATGATTATCACAGTGAATCCCTAGAATTTAGTACAGACATGACTCCACTTCATGAACTGTCCCAAAAGGAAACGTTACCTAGATGCAAGTAAAGACGTGAAGTGAATTGAACCACATTCTGCTGCACATGCTCACGATCACTGTGTCCTCTCCCCTCCAGGACCTGGTCGTTCGCCTGCTGTTCACACTGGGAAACCTCACGGCCAAAAGTGACGAGGCGCGACTGCAGCTCTTTCAGTGCGAGGGCAGCGTGGACTCTCTCCTCCAGATCTATGACAGATACCAACGAAGAGACGACACTGAAGAACAACAACAACAACAACAAGGAGCGGGGACGCAGCAGCCCGGGAGCGCGCACGAGTCCGACGACGTGCTGGTGAAGTTGGTCCGGGTTCTGGCCAACATGTGCATCCACCGCAGTGTCGGTCCGGCTCTGGCCAACCACGCAACCTTCATCCAGCTGCTGATAGAAACTCTAGGTACGGCAAAGGAAGGTAATCCACAGCCAGCGAGGTGTCGTTCTCACTGTATCAAGCGGCTGCATCTGGAAAGGAGTCTTGAGTACAAACCTCACTCTGACTTTCTTTGGTGAGGAAAAGTTGAAAAGGATGTTTTTAGTCTCATCATACACACTTTTTATTCAAATAAATGCTGCAAAATATGGTATTTTTTTCTTACAGTGGATGCTTTTCACTTCTACTTCACTACATCTGAGAGCAGTAATCTGTGCTCTCTACTCCACTACGTTTTTAACTGGACCACAAAGTGCATTTCTTAAGGTTTGAGGGGTTATTTTTAACACAATCACGGGTGAAATCTTGCACAAATGTCCCATCTTTGAGCAAACAAAAATCATCCCAATTTTCAAAACCCTGGGTCAGCTACTTTTACTGTACTTCTACTTCAGTAACACAATTTAGTACATCTTGCCCCACTGCATGACATACGTTGCTACTAAATTTAGTCTACTCATCTCCAGTAAACGTCTCAACCGGTTGTTCCTCTGTACAGTAAGTTGAACATCTTGAACACTGAACCACATCCGTGTTGCCGAGAACAAACCCTGACTTTGATCAGATTTGCCCCTGCGTCTTTTCTTCTCTCTTTACGTGTCGTTCAGCACGAAACGCGTCCTACGGTTAACGTTACCCGTTTGTGAGAGGCGGCAGCTGCAGGATGTGTGAAACTCTTCCACGCGGTTTGTTTCAGGACATTTTGAACTGAAACCGATGATGAGAAAGTTTCATTCTTCACTTTCAGGTTTCAGTGCAGTACACAGGAAACGAGTGAAATTAAATATCACAAGAATATTGTACTTGAGCTCCAATCAGTCAAGACGGTATTGTACATTTTGGTGAAAAAGTGCTTAACACACAAACAATAAAGACACATTGTAAAACTATAGTCAATATTTCAAACTATGTTAAAAAGCCAAAGAGAAAAGGTGCATTTTAAAACAAAAAGACTCCAAATGTGCTGTAACTTTGACTTCCTTTTGGCTGAACTCGTTTTCATTTGATCAAATTACTTAAATAACTGAACTTGAATAGCTATGGCTGACAAAACTATAAAATAACACAATGTGGGCAAAAGTAGAAGGTGTAAGACGCTGCTGATGGTTTTGGTCTTCACATTGAGCCAGTTCATATTCTACAGCTTTCAATGTGACGCATCACCAGTCAAACCCAGAAATGAAATCCACTTTTCTGACACTGTGACCGCAGTCATTCAGATTTATCATAATCACGCTCTTGGTTTTGTGCTATTTCAGGCCCGAGCCCAGCGCAGAGCCAGGCCTGGTCCGGGTCACATTGACCTTTAAATGAGCTTTATGAGCGAGCCAGCTGTGTCACTTTACTCTGGTGTCCATCCTCATGATTTAAAAAGCTCTATTGCACCATCACTGTAACCATCCATCAGCCCGAGAGGACACTTTGTGCAGGTCCAGAGTGCAAGGAAAGTATCACATTAAAACATCTACTTAAGTCAAATAATAAAGTGCACCTGGACTTTGAAGAGCAAAAGTAGATGAAAGTCACACAGATTTTGAGAACTATTAAAGCATCACATTGATTCAACTGTAAATGTGTGTACATAGTTAGCCTATTTTTTATTCTTATTCTATAGCAGATTTGAATTGTTTTACTTTTTGACTTATATAGGTTGTTTTATCATTATTCATTGTTTTATGTTCACCAGGGCAATCACCAAAGCAAGTTCCTATGTTTATGAAATGGCAATAAACCTTTTCTGATTCTGAGGATCCTGATAAAGAATGGCCCTGATTATTGGTCATCAGAAGCGATGCTTGTATTGTTTCATTTTGTTTGCTCAAAGCTGTGGAACTCTAAAGATGTAGGCAAGCTGTCTCCATAAATGTGCTAAAAACAAAGCCCTCAGCCATTTCAGCAGATCTAAAACCACAAGAAAAATACTTTTAGTTTTCAGTCCTGTTCCAAAATGTGGCGCAAAAGAACCTGCAGAAACCTGCTCTCAAATGCAGTGAAGTAAAATAAAAAAGTATCCGATGTAAGATGCGCCTAAGTAAGGTACAGATATCTAAAAATGCTACTAAAGTACAATAATAGTAATTTTAGCTATTATTTTTGTGCTTTGTTACTTTCCACCACTGTTTTCAACACAAAGGGAGAGGATTTGCTGTTTTGACACCAGAAATAAACGTTGAAGAGAAAAAAAGACTTAAACAATTGCAACACACCATAATTCTTAGCAACAAGTTATAACTATGTCATTGTAAAACCATCCATGGGTGAAAAAGAGACCAACTAATGTTACTTCAGAAGGGCATCTGGATCAAACCCATGGCAAACAGTGCACACATCATTCATCTTCTTGTGATTCTTCAGAGCTGAGGTGTGTCGAGGAGAGCGAGGAGCTGACGGTGAACACGGCCGCCACCATCAACAACCTGTCGTTCTACCAAGAGCCAAACTCTGCGCTTAGAAACTGCCACCTCACCATCGCCAAGCGTATGGACGACTTCAAAAGCGTTTAGTCTGGCACAGCTCTTCTCGACCTTCAACTGTGTGTGTTTTCAGTGATGATGAAGCTGTTACTCGGGCCCAGGATGGACGGCGTGCTCGAGGCCACGCGCGTCTTTGGGAATTTGACGCAGTCCACTGAAGTGCGAGCTTTTATTGTGCAAAGTAAAGGTGTGTTTTCTGCATACTGTCGTGATGAATGTGTAAAAGTGCAGGACATTTTCACATTTCAAATGCATAAAACTCATAACGACAGAGACAGAGAGAGAGAGATGGCAAATAGATAAATAAACACAATTAACAAGACATCCACTGACATTTATGTCCCATTTGGTCCAAACGTCATAAAGTCCATTTTCAAATTAAGTCTGAATATAATTTTGTCCATTTTAGTGAATGTAAGCTATAATGTCAGTCCAGTCCTTGATTGTCGGTTCAGTTTGTGTCATCCATGTCTTTGTTATGGCTTTCTTCCCTGCAGTGAAAAGTATGTATGCTCCAAAGGTATTCATTTATACACAATAAATTAATACCTTTGGAGCATGCACACTTTTCACTGCATGAACATGGCATGAGATTTGAGGCTCAAATACATGGTTCTGAAGGTGCATAACATTTTAAATACCCGTATTTTCTGCACTATAAGTCAGCCAAAAAAAGTCGCACTGGAGTATAAGTCGCATTTTTGGGGGAGATTTATTTGATAAAATCCAAGGCCAAGAACAGAACTGTGGTAAGTGTCTGGTATGTTAACGTAACATATGAACAGTTATTCAGATAACTATAGCATAAAGAACATACTAGCAAGTTTACCAAAGCATCAGTTTTACCCCAAATCACTAAATCCATTGAATTCTTCTTCCTCTGTGTCACTTCTGAACAACTCCACAAACTCCAGAGGAAGAGGAAGTGCAGATTCTTCTTCTGCGTCGCTTAGAGCCTAGAGCGCCCTCTTGAGGTCGTCAGTGTGAAAATAATCCACATGCGAAATGCGGTTTCCAGTGTGAAAATTACAAATAATCTCACATATAAGTTGTTCTGGAGTATAAATCGCATTTGTTGTCCGGAAAATACGGTATAGGTATTATAAGGTATTAAAAATGTAAAAAAAAAAACTTGATTTGTCCTGTTTTAAGAAATAACTTATGTTTTTTTTTTACACTTACAACTTCAACTACTCATAAACTCAAAAAAGAAAATGCATGATCTTTTGCGTTTGAAATCTTCACAAAATGCTGTGTCATCTGCCCGTACGGCTATAAACGCTGAGCGAGAGACTGAATGTGCAGCCCTGTCCGCCTTTGTGTTGTGTCTGTTATCTGAAGGCCGGCTCCCGTCAGGATAAACAAAGGCGCTGACTCAGGAGCGAGCAGCGCGCCTCATCTTTTGGCCCTCTTTGCCCTTCCGTCACTCATCTCGCTGTGGCGTTTTTTTAACGTTTAGTTTTTTCCCCTCCCCCCAGCGCACCAGTTTGTAGCTGCGCTGCTGGACTCCAAAAGCCCAGAGGTGTGTTTCTCGGCCTGTGGCGTGCTCACAAACCTGGCCTTGGACGTCCCGACCAGGGCAGGTCTGGCTCAGGAGGGGATCGCCGACAAGTAAGGACACAAAGACAACAGTAACTCATTTATATCAGTGCAAAACTCAATAAAATCACCATTTTGATTGTCATTTTAATAACATTACCTTTAAAACAGGAATAATGCTGTGAAATAAAGGGTTTTAAAGGGTTGTATATGTTGTAGAATAAGTGGCAAGAGAGCTATGAGAAGAGGCATGAGTCTAGTTTACTTCCATCAGTACGAGACTCGGAGACGCCAACCCTAAGACATTGCGACTGTATGTGGATTCTAGTCTAGTCCAATCTACGCTTCCGTTTTCGAGAGCAATGTTCTGCACCTCTGATGATGTGGGCAGAGATAAGAGCTGAGCTGGCAGTGTTTGGCTGGCACAGGGGAGACTTATCAGAGTGAGGTTTCCAAAAGTCAGATACTAATCAATATCTACCGGTAAACCGGTATCGAAAATAGATGTCACAAAACTGGATTACTCATTTGAGCACGTATTGACACTGATATAAATCTCATAAACAAGACAGATGGTTTTCAGCTCAATCAGAACTAGTATAAGACGAGCGCACACTGTAACATGAGGGAACTACTTTTATTTTGCCTTGAAAATGACTATGTATTTGGCCATCTGGTATAAAATCCTTCAGAATCAGAAATAGGTTCATCGTCAGGTTCAAAATTCACAAACTAGGAACTTGCTCCAGCGATATGGTGCAACATGAAACAATGAACAATCATAGTAAAATATAAACTATGATAAAGTAAACCATGCATGACTTAATACTTTGGCTGAGTATATACACTTAATTTACAGTATGTTAGTGCAAAACTAGCAGTGAAAATGAAGTTGTTGACATGATGATTCAAGTGTCACGTGTTATAAAGCGGTTCATGAGGCCCGTGGCAGAGGGAAAGCTCTGTAAAAGCTTTTGTTGTTGTCTTAGTATAATTTTCAAGGCTCTGCAGTCAAACAAAGGGTTAATAAAGAAAGCCTGATGTTACATAACCCAAGCGTCTTAATGTCAAACGCCTAAATGCCCCCGCCCTGTGTGAGCTGAAGGCCCAGTGATGTAGAGCTAATGCACACAGACCTGCTCCTCATGTGATTCCTCCCTCCGGTCATCTGACGTCTCTTTTATGCCTTTGTATGTGAATAGACTAATCGACTGCCTCAGAGACTTGGGACAGGGCGACTGGCAGCTCGCCGCACAGCTCTGCCAGGCCTTATGGAACTTGGCAGGGGGCTGTCCCGAGTCTTTCCTGGACCAAGAGCAGAAGGAGGCCCTCCTGGACATCCTGACCTCATACCTGGGTCGGTGCACTATGTTATTACACTTGCATAACACACCGGGGGGACAAGATAGTCTTCTTTTACACAGAAGTCATCCTCCGGGGAAAAAGGCGGGACGTCTCATAACAACGACCTGTCACAGATGATAAAGAGATAGCTTCACATGACACTGACTCATGCCCCTCCCCCTGTCTCTCTCTGTGCCTGTTTCAGACCAAGATGAGGCCCTGAAATGGATTGAAAATGAAGATTTAAAGGACTATCACAAAGCATGCTGGGAGTTGGAGTTCTTCCCTGTGGCTCAAAAGCTAATACAAATTCTACAACACTGACGCTGAATAATCGAACTGACCCTCAGGTTTACAGGTGATACAGTAAATACTACAATGTAACTTAGTGGTACCATGTTGTCATAAGTAGGCAAACCTGTTTAACTAATTTGATTTTTTGTTTTATTTTCAATTTCTAAAAATGAGTTTTTATTTTTATTTATTTTGTATTACTTTTAGTGCACTTTATCAGGAGTATACAGGAAATTAATTTTATCTTTTAAAGTTTACAATAAAAAAAAAAATGCAATGATGTAAGTTTTCTCTTACATTTACCACGTTCAGACTGAGGTTGACAATAAACAATGCAAACAACAATATGCTTGTCCAAGCCTTTATTGTTACACAGATATGGGGCCAGGCAGTGCGTTTACAAGGTACACCATGTAGCCTAAAGTACAGAATTTCAAAAATCACATTGTTATAACATTGAAACAAATCAGAAACGGCACTTCATGTAAAAACCTCCCTCTGTTTTCACATCTTTTAACAACCACAAGACATCAATGTTTTTAAAAATGTCCAAACAAGTTTTTAAGCCAGGCCTAAAACAAACATTGTTCTCTATTTTTCATCAAGTTGATATGAAAGAGAGTTGGCTGATAATATTGAGGTTGCTTAATAAATGTTTAGGCTTTTCATCTGAAAAAACACTGTAATGGTAAAGGCAGTTTGGTCAGTGGAGATAACACTGAGATTGCTGCTGGTGATTGTGTTTTGTGATGGAAAATACCCTGAAATTCAGACCCATTCCCCAAAGTGAAACAGCTGAAACTACCCCTGTAGTTGAACCACGAGCTGCTGCGCCGTGGCTTTGAGCTTATACAGTAAGTTCACATGGAAATGATGCACCAACTGAACTGTTGCCGAGTCCAGCGTACGGCAGATTGAGTCTCTATTGTCTTAGAGCTCAGTGTACTTTGGACATGAGGTGATGTTTGTGAGTCACCATTTGCATAACAGCGTGTGAATATAATGGTCATGACACAGGTCCCAAAGTGTGCAGCTGAAAGAGTGCCATTGACCTACCTGTCTACCTTTGCACAAATACAATCTCTTTGATGACACAATAGAGAAAACTACAAATGATACACAATTCAATAGCATGATTTATTTTTAAGTTTTCTTTCTTTTTTAATATAAAAAAATGTCAGTAACTGACAAAAAACCTATGCACTTTCTGTCAAAGCATGTTCAATGTACCATTCCTTAGACAACCTCCTCATCACTCATCAGTCTGTCTCAGTCCTAATAAGAATTCAGTACTGGTTTAGTAAACAAAAATACAGCAGAGGAACAAGCCTCTGGATCAAATAAAAAAGCTCTTTTGCATGGGTTAGACTTCCCTCGAAGGGAAATAAGCACAGCTACAACCTGTGGCCCTGTGTGGAGAGGAGCCCCCAATCACGGGAACCCCACCCAAAAAGTCTCTGCTCACCAAGAGCACTTTTATATGTTTTGAAAGAAAACATGAGAGGTATTCATTTACTGGTAAATTCACAATCTGAAGCTTTGAAAGTATCAGGGGACCAGGCCGGGGGGGTTAGCGGAAGACAGATAGGTGTAACTCTGACACCTCAGATACCGGGAGCAAATCCCTCTGATCTTTCTTTTGATTAGGCTTTTCCCATTACCAGAAATACAAATATCATTAACAAATGATATAGTTCACAATTATAGAGCTACAGCAGAAGCCAGAAGTTGTCCTTCATAGTGCCTCGCTTTTTTGACACATGAAACTTGAAGACGTACTTTTCTCACATGTGTGAAATACACACATTCATCCACACGTCACATTCACACAAACTCAGGGCTCAACAGTGTTCTTTGAGTTTCTCCTCAGATTAGCTTACATCGACATTTGAGATTTAGATCAGGGTTGAGGGTCAGGGATAGGGTAATGCATTATCTCTGAATGGATAGGGATGTAGGGGGCCGAAGGGGTTTGGAAGGGAGCTTTTTGGGGCCAATAAGACCCTAAATACAAGATGGGAGCAGCAGCACCAGCACACTGTGCTGGAGAGTTCAGGCACACGATTACCACTGTCCACAGTAATGCTTCTGCCTCAGTCACTGCTAACAGCAACACTATCCTCAACATCCTTATCTCTCGATACAAAATGAAATAAAAGAAACTAAACAACAAACAGTGACACAAAATCAAAGTGCAGGCTGGTTGTGGCTGCACAGTTTACATAAGATTTTCTGTGGGCCATTTCTCTGTCATGGACAGAGTTGGTTGGCAACCAGTGTGTTGCATGTTAAAATACTGAAATGTCTCTCTGGATGCATCTGGTGTCAGCGCTGAGGCCTGGCACATTCTCCCCAGGAGAGGAGGCTGCCCCAGACTGCTCTCTGCTGGTCAGGTTTGGCACTGCAGGCCACACAAACTAGGTCTGTGAGTCCTCTTTGAGATGAATCTTCTTTGTTCTTCAGCGATCCAACACCGAACAAGCATCGTCACAACTTAGGGCTTCTCACATCTCTTTTTGCTGGTCTCAGCCAGGTTATGATTTCCCAAAACGAACAACAACAATGACAGTAAAAAAGACAATGAAAAAAAAATCGCCAAATGCACTTCATGTCATGTAGCGGGTAATCGCTCTCAGAGCGTATAACAGTTCAGCTTGCATTCGCGCTTCCATAAGAAGCAGATTAACATGGACCTGCCGGACACACGGAAGAAAACTGTGTTATTACATGATTGTCTTCTGTTATACAATAGGAATAAAATCAGAAAAACTGAGGATCCTACCTTCTCGGAGTGCTGGAACTGCCTCCAAAAACTCTCATACATTCGTTTGGTGGTCTTCTCTGGGCTGCACACCATGGTCTTTATGTAGATCTTAAAGCTACGGTCGAGAAGTTGGTTTATCTCCCCATAATCATAGTCATCATATCTGAAGAGGAAAGGCAGTGTAAGAAAGCGTGCATAATGAACACAACACACTTAGGTCTGTAAAGTTGCACTGACCTGATGCCAAACATGCAGTGAATGTAGTTCCAGATGGCGCGGCGCAGCATGCTGGTGTCCACGTCTTTGTGTGTGGCCATGGTGTTGTAGGTCAAGTTGTAGGCGATCTGAAACTTCTCATCCAGCATCTGACCCACATCCGGATAAAGCCGATTCACAAGAGAGTAGCCGTGGTCCTCCCAGCTGTAGTCCTAAATCATGCACACACCATTAGCAACACAGCTCTGTTGCATACATGCAGTATGCGCTTCAATATATAATATATATAATATATACCTGGGCTCTAAAGGTGGGCATCTGCTCCCCTCTCCTGGAGAAGTCTTTGTAGCCATAGCTGGGGTCTTCAAAGTGCCGTGAGATGTCTCTGGATGGGACACACTCCTCGTCTTCAGCCGTGGCCACTAACATGCTCTCGGTCTTCTCGCGCTCAAAACGTGTCGCCATTTCCTCCTGAGTCGCCTCCTCAT